>NC_140940.1:143745765-143878265 GCF_014529385.1 Adiantum capillus-veneris | reverse complement strand
AGCCATGTGTGGGTGGAGCAACCTCTGGAAGTAACTCAGTGTATGACTGAGGTGCTCCTTATTCTTATGTATAGAAAGAATAAGGAAGTGTGTATACACAGTGAGCGGGCGGCCAAACACCGGACATCCGGCCCGAGCAAAAGACGTAGCGCCTTTACCCCAACAATCTTCCACCCAAAGACGATGCACCGGTAAGTGAGGCATATTACCTCAAGTACTAGTATGTACAAGAAACTAGGTGAGAGACTCTCTCAACCTATGCCCACTGACTCACTCTGCCGATCTATACACAGTCGTATCGGCTCTGGTGATAGCTAGTGTGTGTACCAATGCTAGAGCCTACATGTAAATCCCAGAGACAACTCTGTATGGTCTACAAAGCTCCACAAACCATCATGATAGTGTCAGTCATCGTACGACAAACTACCCCTGTTGCAAATGCTCCCACTACAGCTACTAGATTGGGTCTCAACACTAACAAGTTGAACATGAGACGCCCAAACGCTGATGAAATCTACACAAACCTGGCTGTGCTCGCCTCCCCTGTGCTATTTACAATCACTCCATCCTCAAGACTACCCATCGCGTATGGATGTTCAACAATCGACAGTGGGGAAGCTACGTCTCTCTCACCCATAGGCAAAATTGTATGTCCTGGTATCAACTCATCAGCCTCTAACATGAGCATATCAAAGAACTCCATATCTGACAGCTTTGTCTATGTCTCTAGGGAGCAGGCATGCTCTACCTCTGCCTGTACAAAGTCTGACAACACCTGTTGTGTCTCACTAGAGCACTGTCGCTCTATCTCTGTCTCTATAGAGTCTACTGGCACATCGTGCACAACTAAATGCTCTCTCTCATGAGCATGGTGGAGCTCACTTGCAAAAGAGACACGTCTCGTCGCTCGCTCAAAGCATTCCAGCAACAAAACCAAGATTACGCCATCTCAAACCTCAGACACGTGGATAGGATATACCAGGCCGTTGTGGGCTCTTTTGGCAATCACTAATGAATTGCAATGCATCTGAAAAGACTGCTCTCTAAGCAGTATCTGACAACCAAAAGTTGTCAATTGTCTCATTGAGATCCAGCTCTATCTCAATTGGGGAACATAGCGTACATGTTGTAGCATGTATGACTCACCACTGGGAAAAGACAAACAAATGTCTCATGCACCCTCTATGTCAAACGCCAAACCATGGGCCAAGTGCACACAACCAAGTCTCCCACTAGAAATTGTGTTGAACCACTCATGACATGGTGTGACATGGAAAGCAGCATCACTATCTAGTAACCACTGTGGAGAAAGTATGGTAACCATAGACAAATCTGCAAGAGGGTACACTGGAGGCAAGCATGACATCACCGTCATTGCCATAGACTACCACTTGAACTACCTCTCTAACATGTGTCAAATCTGTCTCTGCACTATGCATACATCTCCGTTGATGTCTCATATGTCTGAAACAATGACTTCTAATGTTCTCTATGTGACGCAATTTCAACAACGCAAGTATCGGCAAGAACGAGATCGTCGTCTCTCAAAAGTCACCGTAGTGGAGTCTACATTGTCACACATATATGCAATGGCTAAGAACCAAAGTATGGGGAGAAATTTGGGAAAAATCTTATTGAATCTCCCCTGTAAATTGAGCAAAACCTCAAGCACAATCTCAACCATAACCATACCAAACTCGCAAAAAAGTGGGAGGTAACTCGACCACTATACGATCATAAAAGCATGATCAAACACATCAAAACTGACACTCTATGTCTAAAAGCAACTCCATAATCTGCAAACTCTGCAAGCATAAATTGGGACAAACTGCTCAATCAAGCGTAAAGCGCATAACCATATACGCAAGTAGAGAGAAAACTAGCTCAAAATGTGTCCTATAAGAGAAACTGCCTGCAAAAAATGTGCAAAAACCTGTGAAACATGTGACTATCTATCTGTAGCCACACAAGCATACGCTAATCCTCACTCCTACGAGAGTGGGTACAAGAACACCAAACTGTGTCCAAGCTTACGAAACCTGTCAAAGTGAGAGTAAACACTTGATCACTGTCATAGTGGGAATATATCGACCACTGTACAAGATGGCATAACAATGCAAACTTTTATGGTGAGAAGATGGGGAGAAATGAACAAAGTTTCCTTTGCAAAATGAGTCAAAACTTAATGCAAACCGCAAGCCAAAAAATTGCACATAACTGCCAGAGTGGGAGTCAACTCGACCACTAAACCATGAGAGAGTAAACTACGAATACGTGCAAACCATGGCGAGAATCTGGAAAAAATTCGACAGAGTTTTTCCTAAAATCTGAGCAAAAAATTCAAAAAATCTCATTAAATCTCATAATGATAGACACTCAGTGTCTCAGTAAACAGATCCACAAAATGGCATACATAGCACTGCCAAAATCCTGGCTAAAAAAGCTCTCTGGAGTGCCCCACAAAGTCAACAATGCGCATAAAACTGCATCCAAATGTGTAAAGATCTGCAAGTCACATCCCAAAGCATCACTTGTATGAGCCAAAACATGATGAATTCTTTCTCAAATAGCACCACAATGTTCCATACATAGCCAAAGATGCAAACCACATCACTCTCTACAATGTAGGAATCAAATTGCAAAACCTCGATATGTCGAAATTGTTGACAGGCTGCTGCAAAAATATTAGCGCTCAAAATTTTAAAATTCTGATATGACCAGTACGTCCGGAACGTGCCAAAATCCCAGGGTAGATTCCTGGATCACACATATCCAAGTCTGAGTGTGAGAGATGCCAAAAACATCCGTTTTCGGTCCAAAAACGCAGCATAAACTTATTGTTGTTGTACCTGCTGTAATTTTGATCAGAATTTCAGAAAATGGACATCACCATTGTGTCCGAAATGTGCCAAAACCCCAACATAGACTCCTGGAGCATATCCATCCGACTCCATGTGACGGAGATATGCAAAAAATATTGTTTCGGGAGCCAAAAACATCAAAAACCAGCTGCAACACTTCTTGTTCCTGCTCTTTCTCTGCAAAGTTCAGCAATGGCTTGCTACACAAGCTCCATACAAGCTGAATATACATGCCTAAGCTGAGATCTGACACCGTCAAGCCGTATCCACCACCGTCGAGCTCAAGCCGCCATAGCCGAGCTCCATCGCTTCCGTCTCATGGGGAAGCCGTCGCACGCGCGTCGCCAAAGCTCTGATACCACTTGTGAGTGTGCGTGTGTACATATGCATGCGTGCATGCATGGTGCGATGTGTGTGGGGAAGGGGAGAAGCACAAGACCGTGTGTGGGTGGAGCAACCTCTGGAAGTAACTCAGTGTATGAATGAGATGCTTCTTATTCTTATGTATAGAAAGAATAAGGAAGTGTGCATACACAGTGGGTGTGCAGTCGGACACCGGGCGTCCGGCCCGGGCAAAAGGCATAGCGCCTTTACCCCAACATTTTTTAGTGGACCAAAAACAATAAAATAAAAAGACTCATTGACAAACTAAAACAAAATAATATTGTAATACTTTCATGAAAGTGTTCGATCTAATATCTAGTATACGTAAAAAATAATCAAACAATTTAATGAAATATTTTTTAAAAAATCTTTAAATAAATAAAAAAATAATCAAACAATTCAATGAAATATTTTTTAAAGAAGTCCTTAAATAGATATATTCTTTCACAAATTAAAATATTTGCAATATCTACACAGTGGAAACAAACTTCTATGAATGCACTCCCTAATGCCTTGTTCTTTAGAGCCTTTTTTTGCAGGCCAAGAATAATAAAATTAAAAGAATGTCAAGGAATGTAAGTAAAAAATAATCAAACAATTTAAATAAATAAAAGATTAATCAAACAAGTATACGTAAAAAATAATCAAACAATTTAATGAAATATTTTTTTAAAGAAGTCCTTAAATAAATATATTCTTTCACAAGTTAAAATATTTGCAATATCTCACATCATGGAAACAAACTTCTATGAATGCACTCCCTAATGCCTTGTTCTTTAGAGCCTTTTTTGCAGGCTAAGAATAATAAAATGAAAAGGATGTCAAGGAATGTAAGGGCCACCATGAAATGAAGGGATCTTAATTAAAGAAGACTTTATTGTTTTACATGAAAAGATAGTTTCAAGAAGAATAGGAAAATTGGGATTCCAATTACATGTCATTTTGTGTGAGTATGTGTGTTGTTGTTGTTGTTTTCAGACTTATACTTATACACAAAAGAACATAATAGTTCAAAAGAGACTTGGCTTTAAACAAATGACAATGATTAGCACAAAAATAAATCTGTCTTTGATTCATTTTTGTACGTCATAGTGAGAGTGAGGTATCATTCTAGTGCTTTTGTACATAAGATAGTCAAGAACAACTTATTCTGAAGTGAAAGAGGTCAGGTTCGACAATGATGGGCAACAACTTAGCCAAAAATATCATAAGTAAAGATAGAGTCCTCACCTGCATCCATATAAACAAGACAACAGATTTCTTAGGCTTGAATACGTATTGCAGGTGTCAACAAACCTATCGATTGTTATTCATGTCCTACTTAAAACCTTTTTAAATTATTTTTACCATCCATGTAGTGCTAAATATAAGCAAGTATCCATTCTCAGAACACTAAGCCACATATGAAAGTGACATGTGGGTGTGTGTGTGTGTGTGTGTGTGTGTGTGTGTGAGAGAGAGAGAGAGAGAGAGAGAGAGAGAGAGAGAGAAGATTTAAAATACTCCTTAATGTACTTTGATCATGTATTCATTATTAAGTTCCTCAAGTGCTTTATTGTAAACCAAATTATGATCAAGTTGCTCGCCTACTCAATTTGAGATTAACTGCTTCAAAAAAACATTTTTAAGCCTTTATTTCCAAGCCAAAATAAATAGCCAACCATGATCTATGCAAAAAATAGAAGCCTTTTACTTGCATTGATACGTACAATTACCAAACTTTCACCTTAAATAATAAGGGCTTATAAATCTTCAAAAGAGATATTTTAGTTTTGATTAGGAAATTTACACCAAAAAGGAGGATATGTCACCACTTTTAAGATTCATAATTTGGTAAGCTCATGTAATTGACACATAGCTTAATACATTTTCAAATACTGATCATTCTTTGTAAAAAAAAATATATCCATATAGACTACCCATCTCTATTGCTCTACCAAAACATAATTTTGATATTGCTAGAAAAAGTCCTTAAAATAGCCCAACCAAAAGAGCCTCGAGCCTCGGCAAGCACTTGGCTTCCTTGATTTGCATCTCCTGCTTACTCCCCACAACTCTCATGCCCCCTTCACTTTAGTAGCCTGGTGACTTCTAGCTTTCTTATTTTCCCATCAAACATCTATAGTTCACATAGACAAGAAATGCTTTTCATTTGAAAAACCCAACAAAATAGAATTCATCGTATCATTAGGCAAAAGACATATAACTTTTTGTTTATGGAATAATGGACAGTAACTTTCAATAAAAACAAGGTGAAGGCTCCCGTTGGCATTCTACCTCCTTTTCGCATGCCTGCCCACCCTTGTCAGCCTCATGGCTTTTCTTCTTTCACCCTCAAGAGATCGTCTTAAATACAAAGCGTATCCATGGAGATTCCCACTATTCAGAGCTTTTGCCCCACCTGGTGTACCTATGGATAAAATATGACTTTTAAAAAACCCGTTTGAAAAATACTCAAAGACCTTTACTATAAGTATCAGGAATGTACTTTAGCATGAGCATTTTCTTTTGGATGTGAAGATTTTATAATTTATTGTTGTACTTTTTGCTCATACAAAGACGATCTTACCTAATTAGAAAATTTTAAGGCCTCTAATATGTCTTCAAAATTTATAGCTTTAGTCATGAGCAAAAAAACTTATAGTAATCGTGCCTTTTTGGAAAATGTAAAGTTGACGCTAATCATCAAACATATATTTGTTTAATATAGGGTACAATAAGAATATCAAACTGTTCAAGATGATTCAAGAGAGGAGGCATATGGTGACCTTCTCACTTTGCATATGTTATGCCGTGGATGCTCGAGTTCTGTCTGAGCAAAGAGTTTATGGACCTCTGTTCAATATGGCTTATGCTCAAGAACCTTCCTCGCTGGCTTCGAGATCATGTGGACTACATTGCTTTTATGATGGGCCGAGTGCTGTTCATTCCAAAAGTGTAGCGGGTTAGATCATGATTGGACCTTAAGGTTTGCATACTATGGAACATGAGTTGGCCCATCCCCAAATATATGGATATTAATATGGAAAGTTTTGGCGCATTTCGATAAGAGTTGGGTTTTGCCTCATTTTTGAACGCCTATTCCAAATGTCACAGAATTGGACACTAAGCTAGGAACTACCCCGAGATGGAAGTTGCATGCATCTTGATGGTCATGTCTACTTGGAGGCGGATCACATGGGATGTCAAGCCTCTAGAGAGTGCTAGCAAGACAGAGGAAGAGGCCATTGACCATGATATGACTTGAGAGGAGATGGTTAAAGAGACTGGTTGTCTAACATTTGATATGCAAAAGACCTCTAGATATGCATGGCACACCCTCAGATGAGGCCCCATCGAACATTGAAACCCCCTTGCCTACTATTACAATCAAAGTCCTCTAAGACCACAAGCTGAACCTCATTAGCCATATTGTGAATTTCTCAGGACCTACGACCAGTACTAGTCAGAGAAGAAAGAAGAAGGAAAAGAAAAAATGTAATATCTTGATGTTGTAGCTAACCACTTTCTATATGGGCTCTTGTTGTTGAAGCTAGGTTTGTGTTTCGGCAATGTGTCCCATCGGATTGACTTGGCAAGCAAGGGGATTGTTGTGGCAGGGCTCTCTCTTTGGTGGCAACCCCAAGCCAATTTCAGCAATACAATTCCTTTATTTCAAGGTGGCGCCCTTCATCAGCCAATGTATCTTTCGTTATGGAATATGGATGGTGGAAGATTCCATGGCTTGATAGGAGCAGGTCTAGCATTGTAACTTTTGTTTTTCTAATACATTTCTCCACTCATTATTGTGAGTTTGGCAAAAAAATAATTCAAACTTAGTACTTAATCATTTTTCTTTTTCTAAACTCTTAGAAGCCTTATTTGATGGCAATCCTTATTTGATGACTTGCCAAGTCGGTTTATAGACTACATGTATTCATAAATAATATGACGTTATTTTTGCTTCTTTTTTAAAAGATTCTATAAAATGCATAATCAAACCTTTCTAATTTATCAAGAATAATTGTAAGCTTTCATGAAAGAAAACTCTATCAAAATGAGGAAATGTGTTTGCATGAACGATGGTTTTTATAACATTTTACTATCCATTTAATTATGTGCATTCATTGAAATGGCTTTCTCATGAAACTAAAATAATCATTTCATAATATAGATTCTTGATTACCACACATACTTGATCAATATAGAGAAGTCAATGGCTTTTGCTTTTTACTTTCTCTTAGAACTTCTTTCCCATGTGCTCTACCATCAATCTTTTTGGAATTTGATAGAACTCTCCCTCTGTGGGAAGCCCCTGCTCTTTATACCTTTGGAAAACATCTAGTACATGCTTTCCAACATGAGATTGTGTTGGAATTAGGGTTATAGAGAAACAACACAGCTTGGAGAAGACGAAGGAAGCTCAAGGCACACAATAGAGAGTGTGTAACTTAGTGTGAAATGGAAAGATAGATAACCCTAGAGTGATGGGTGTATATACAATGCACGGGGGAAAAAACCTCCTAAAGAGGGAAAAAATGCCCCGGCGGTCCTAGTGTGTTCACACACATCACTACCACATGTATGTGGTAACAAATCCCCTTGGAGTGATGCGGTGAACAACAACTGACACATGAGTAAAGGGAAGTGCCATGCCCTGAGGACATGATTAGTCCACAAAGGGGAGTAAGCCCAAAGCTGTGCGGAAAGCTTCGAGCTTCCCACGAGACAATGCCTTTGTGAAAAGATCTGCAAGGTTGTCCTATGTTGGCACATAAGCCAAGCTGATCTCTCCTACTGGGAGCCTCTCCCTGACATAGTGGTAATGCACCTCAATGTGCTTTGTGCGAGCAAAAACTGGGTTCCTCACAACTGCAATGTGCTCTGACTGTCAGTGTAGATAGTGTTGGCAGTGTCCTGTCCAACACCCAAATCAGCCATAAGGCATCTGAGCCATACACACTCAACCGTAGCTGTGAAGACTGCCATGTACTCAGCCTCACAACTCGAAGTGGCCACAGTAGGTTGCTTCTTGCTCAACCATGATATACATGAACTGCCAAGCATGAAACAAAAACCACTTGTGGACACTCTCGTGTCAAAACAACCAGCCCAATCTGAGTCCGAAAAAGCATGTAAATCTGGCAGTAATGATCCCCCCTTGGGATAAAACAAGCCAAGATGTAAAGTGCCACTAAGGTAGCGGAAAATCCTCTTGACAGCCTGCCAATGCTTAGACCCTAGGCTATGCATAAATCTGCTGACCTGTGAGACTGCAAATTGAATATCCGGCCTCGTGTTGCATACATAAATGAGGCAGCCAACATCAGTTTGGTAAAGAGTGATATCAGCAGGATCGCCAGCATCATGTAGACTCAACTTCAAACCTGTTTCCATGGGAGTGGCAATAGGTTTGCAATCCTCAAGTCCAAACTTACATAGAAACGTCTCTATGTAACTTTTCTGACACAAGGCAATACCACCATCACACTGCTTAAACTGTATACCCAAGTAATGATGCAACAACCCCAAATCTTTCATCTTGAAAGTAGCATTCAAATCAGCCTTAAATTCAGCAATATGTCTCTCATTCGGTCCAGTGATCAGCAAATCATCGACATAAAGAACCATAATGAGAAGTACATTACCCTCATGCTTTACATACAATGTGCTTTCTGTTGGACTGGTACGAAAGCCTTGTTTGACCAAATGAGTGTCAGCTTTCTCATACCAAGCAGGAGGAGATTGCTTCAACCCATACAAAGCCTTTTTACATCTGCACACTTTGTCCTCTTGTCCTTTTATGACAAAACCGCGAGGCTGCGTTACATAAACTTCCTCAAATATGTCACCATTCAAGTAAGCAGTAATAATGTCCGATTGATGTACATCCCAACCAAAATGAGATTCCGATGCACATAGAAAATGCACAGTAGTCATACGACAAGTGGGAGAAAAAGTCTCTTCATAATCTATGCCTTGTTGCTGTGCATAACCCTTTGCAACAAGTCGAGCCTTATGGCGATCGATCTCACCATCCGGCTTGCATTTCAACTTGTAAACCCAATTCGTACCAATGGACTTTTTGCCAGGAGGCAAATCACATAAAGTCAATGTGTCATTTTCTATAAGTGCATCATATTCTGACTACATGGTAGCCATCCAATTTTTTGAATTCTGTGCTTCATCAAAAGAGAGAGGCTCCTCAACATCATGTAAGCTAGATACAGCCAAAGCATAACAATCTGATGCATAAGACGCATGCCGAGAGCCTGAATGAGTACGACCAGACAAAGGTGCATCCAATTTACTATCACGCAAAGTGTGCACCAGCCATTTTGGCATACCTCTAGCCTGCTCATTTTCAACCCTTTCCTCATCATGTACATCTGCATCAGTAATGGGCTGATCTATAACATTTTCAGAAACCCCCATAGGCTGTGCATTTGCCTCATTGGAACTTATAGTCATATTTCCACCATTGAAAAGAGGCAACAAAGTGTCATAAATGTCATGTGAGCTTAGATTACTATCTCTAGTACATGACAGCAAGGGCTGAACAGAATCTTCCACAAACACTACATCCTGTGAAACCAGAATACGTTTTGTTTGCGGATGATACAACCTGTAACCTTTGCTTCCAGCACTATAACCAACAAAAATACATTTGACAGCCTTATCATCCAATTTTATGCGCTGTGTTTGTGGCACCAAAGCATATGCCAAACAACCAAAAACACGCATGTGCTCAATAGAAGGCTTTCTATCATGCCATGCTTCATATGGAGTAATAGATTGCAAAGCTTTCGTAGGACACATGTTTAGTACATAAGTGGCACACATGATGGCCTCAAGCCAAAAATAATGCAGCAAAGCTTGACTTTTGACCATACATCGTGCCATTTCCGTAAGTGACCTGTTTTTCCTCTTAGCAACACCATTTTGCTGAGGTGTATAAGGCACTGTACATTGGTGTTTTATCCCACGACTAGCCAGAAATGCATTGAATTCATGAGACATATACTCCCCCCCTCGATCGAAACGGAGGGTGCCCATAGTACATTTCGAGACATTTTCAGCCATAGCCAGAAATTGTTTGAAGCACATAAAAAATTCGAACTTCGCTTTAAGCGGAAAAGCTAATACAGCCCACGGCACAAAAGGCCAGATGCAACAATTTCATCACCAAAACGGAGATCATGAAATGTACATCTGTCATCCACAAATTTGACTACAAGTCCAAGTCTAGCAAGTGTGGATACAGACAAGAGATTCTTCTTGATCCCAGGTACATAAAGTGCATCAACAAGTGTGAACGAACTACCATTTGCAGCAGTAAGCACAATCTTTCCAACTCCCTGAACCGGATAAGAAGCATTGTTGGCACAAGTGACTGAATTTCCATGAGGGACAGACTCGAGAGAGGTGAACAATTCACGATGTGAGGTAATGTGCTTTGTAGCACCACTGTCGAAATACCACACGTGTGAATCTGCAGCAACTGACAAGCATGCATCATGGACAGCAGGATTGTAAGTGCACTCTACGCTAAAATCTCATTCTACATTGACATCAGCATGACATTCTCCTTTCGCAGAAGACTCAACAATTGCTGTATTTGTAGTGGAACCACCCTCTTTCTTCTTAGCCTCTTTGGCCTTCAACTTAGGACACTGCTTGATCAAGTGATCATTAGCTTTACAATAATGGCAACTCATCTTCTTTTTGCCCTTATCACCAGAATTTCCAAACGAAGTGCTGCCAGCAGAAGCATTAGGAACAAAAGTTTTGCCACTCGCAGTAGAACCATGAGAAGTGGATGCATTTCTGTTACCACCCTTTCTTTGAGAAGCAATAAAAGCCTGTTCAACTGCACGCTGTCTAGTCCTGTTTTTTCCTGAAAATGACTCTTGCAACAGCAATGTGCATAATGCATCAAACTTGACAACTTCTGGATTTCCTTGGGTCATAAGTCTCTAAGTACTAGCAAAAGTCTGGTAAGAATCTGGTAAGGCATCAAGAATAGTCTACACAAGGGAACTGTCTAAAATGACTTCACGTGCAGAAATAAGTTGCTCATTGATATCCTTGACACTAGCAAGGAAAGTGTCCATATCATCTTCCTCATGCATAATCTTCGACTCCAGCTCTTTACGCAGCAAATCAATTTTAGCCTCATTGCGGCTTGCATAAAGACCAACCAAAATATCCCAAGTCTGTTTTGCAAATTTTGCTGAACGGATGTGAGGAATAATGGTGCGCTTCACAGATAATGCAATCAATGCATGAGCCTATGCATCCTTTACATCCCAATGAGCTTGTTCTGCCGTAGGCAAAGCAACTCTAATAGCAGCAATCCTTGCAGCAAGACCTGCAACATCCTCAACATCGCCTACATCCTCAGAACCAGGACGTACATCAATGCCCTGCACAATATTCCAGACGCCCTTTGACACAAGAACATGTTGCATCATGTAAGCCCACATAGGGTAATTGTCTCCATCCAACCTGTCCTCAGCAGCAAACATCTTGAACACATCTGTGTTGTTGTCAGCCATGGTAAATGTTGCACCTGATGTAAAAGTTGCCTAAAAATAGGAGAAATGGAGCAGGAACAACACGTGCTATATAGCACAAACCATAGAAGACTTTAAGGCACATGTTATGCAAAAAACGGCACTGAAAAAAACATAGCACAAAATGACAAAATAGCCTGTGCAACACTGCATGTAGTCGAAACGAAGGCCAACATGAGCCCAAATCAAAAATCTGACCAGACCAAGCTCTATGAGCTTACCCAAAATTATTGCCGATCACCAAAGCTCACTGAAATCGGAGAAAGTGAGCAGGCGTGTGCTGGAGCAGCTTGAGATTAAGCCCGGGAGGACGCAACCTGCTCGATACCAATTGTTGGAATTAGGGTTGCAGAGAAACGCACACAGCTTGGAGAAGATGAAGGAAGCTCAAGGCACACAATAGAGAGTGTGTTACTTAGTGTGCAATGGAAAGATAGATAGCCCTAGAGTGATGGGCGTATATACACTGCTCGGGGGGAAAAACCTCCTAAAGAGGGAAAAAATCCCCAGCGGTCCTAGTGTGTTCAGACACATCACTACCACATGTATATGGTAACATTTTCAGCCATAGCCAGAAATTGTTTGAAGCACATAAAAACATCGAACTTTGCTTTAAGCGGAAATACCCATGCATGCCTCGAGTAATCATTAATGAAAGTCACGAAGTAAAGGTAATTGCCCAAGGATGGAGTTTGCATGGGTCCACAAACATCAATATGCACAAGCTGCAACCTGCATGTGGCCCGAACTGAACCATCCTTTGGAAACTTAGAACGTTGCATCTTACCCAAAATACAGCCTTCACAAACATGTTTGACAAATGCTTCAAGAGGCGGCAAAAAAGCAACCATATCAAATTCTGCAAACGCAGCAAACTAGCAAAATTCAGATGACCAAAACATGCATGCCAAAGTTTTGCATCTAAAATAGCCCTTGAATCTGCAACAACATTCGCAAAAAAAATTCCACACTTGTCATACAAAGTGAGCTTATACAACCCACGGCACAAAAGGCTAGATGCAACAATTTCATCACCAAAACTGAGATCATGAATTGTACATCTCTCATCCACAAGACAAGAGATTCTTCTTGATCCCAAGTACATAAAGTGCATCAACAAGTGTGAAAGAACTGCCATTTGCAGCAGTAAGCACAATCTTTCCAACTCCCTAAACCCGATAAGAGGCATTGTTGGCAAAAGTGACTGAATTCCCATGAGGGATAGACTCGAGAGAGGTGAACAATTCACGATGTGAGGTAATGTGCTTTGTAGCACCACTATCGAAATACCACACGTGTGAATCTGCAGCAACTGACAAGCATGCATCATGGACATCAGGATTGTAAGTGCACTCTGCACTAAAAGCCCATTCTGCATCAACATCAGCATTACAGTCTCCTTTTACAGAAGACTCAACAATGGCTGCATTTGTAGTGGAACCAACATTGCAGTTGAATCACCCTCTTTCTTCTTAGCCTCTTTGGCCTTCAACTTAGGACACTGCTTGATCAAGTGATCTTTAGCTTTATAATAATGGAAACGCATCTTCTTTTTGCCCTTATCACCAAAATTTCCAGACGAATTGCTGCCAGCAGAAGCATTAGGAACAAAAGTTTTGCCACTCGTAGCAGAACCATAAGAAGTGGCTGCATTGCTGTTACCACCCTTTCTTTAAGAAGCAATAAAATCATGTTCAACTGCATGCTGTCTATTCCTTTTTTGTTTGGAAAGTGACTCTTGCAACAGCAATGTGCATAATGCATCAAATTTGATAACTTCTGGATTTCCTTGGGTTATAAGTCTCCAAGTACTAGCAAAAGTCTGGTAAGAACCTGGTAAGGCATCAAGAATAGTCTGCACAAGGGAACTGTCTGAAATGACTTCACCTACAAAAATAAGTTGCTCATTGATATCCTTGACACCAGAAGAAAAGTGTCCATATCATCTTCGCAGCAAAGCAATTTTAGCCTCATTGTGGGTTGCATAAAGACTTGTTAGAATATCCCAAGCTTGTTTGTAGATTTTCCTAAATGGATGCGAGGAACAATGGTGCGCTTCACAGACAACACAATCAATGCATGAGTCTGCGCATCCTTTACATCCCCACGAGCTGGTTCTACCGTAGGCAAAACAACTCTAATAGCAGCAATCCTTGCAGCAAGACCTGCAACATCCTCAACATCGCCTACATCCTCAGAACCAGGATGTACATCAATGCCCTGCACAATATTCTAGACGCACTTTGACACAAGAACGTGTGGCATCATATAAGCCCACATAGGGTAATTGTCCCCATCCAACCTGTCCTCAATAGCAAACATCTTGAAGACATCTGTGTTGTTGTCAGCCATTGTAAATGTTGCACGTGATGTGAAAACTGCCCAAAAATATAAGAAATGGAGCGAGAACAACACGTGCTATATAGCACAAACCATAGAAGACTGTAAGGCACCTGTTATGCAGGAAACAACACTGACAAAAATTCTGCACAAAATGACAAAATTGCTTGTGCAGACCTGCCTGTAGTGGAAACGGAGACCGAAATGAGCCCGAATCAGAAATCTGAGCAGACTAAGCTCTACGAGCTTGCTCGAAATATTTGTCGATCTGTGAACGCTCGCCAAACCTCACTATAATCGAAGAAAGTGAGCAAGCGTGTGTTGGAGCAACTGGCGACGAAGCCCGAGAGGACGTAACCTGCTCTGATACCAATTGTTGGAGTTAGGGTTGCAGAGAAATGCACACAGCTTGGAGAAGATGAAAGAAGCTCAAGGCACACAATAGAGAGTGTGTTACTTAGTGTGCAATGGAAAGATAGATAGCCCTAGAGTGATGGGCGTATATACAATGCACGGGGGAAAAAACCTCCTAAAGAGGGAAAAAATGCCCCGGCGGTCCTAGTGTGTTCACACACATCACTACCACATGTATATGGTAATACTCTCTACTCTCCTTGGTTGACAAATTTTGTGTTTTGAGCCCATACATTGCATCAAACTCTTCCTACAATAAAAATCGCAAAGACAAAGTGTTTTTGAAGCAAAATCACATGTACTCACATATTGCATATGTATTATAAATTTAGAATTACCTCCCATAGTAGTTGTGCTATCAAAGAGATAGGTAGTTTAAGCCATTTTGATCAATTCATTGCCGTGCCATGAAGTACCCTCTCAGATTTTTCCCTATCCTCTTCATTAAATTTGTCATAGTGGGTCGGCAAAAGCGCTAATTTTTGCATCATAAAGATATCGTGGACAGCGGTGTGAGGCACATGAAATTGTGTAACCCTATTTTTAAATGAGCCCGAATCAAAAATCTGAGCAGACTATGCTCTACGAGCTCTCCCAAAATATTTGTCGACCTGCAAACGCTCGCCAAAGCTCACTGAAATCGGAGAAAGTGAGCAGGCGTGTGCTGGAGCAGGTGGCGACTAAGCCCGGGAGGATGTAACCTGCTCTAATACCAATTGTTGGAATTAGGGTTGTAGAGAAACACACACAACTTGGAGAAGACGAAGGAAGCTCAAGGCACACAATAGAGAGTGTGTTACTTAGTGTGTAATGGAAAGATAGATAGCCCTAGAGTGATCGGCGTATATACAATGCACTAGGGAAAAAACGTCCTAAAGAGGGGGAAAATTCCCCGACGGGCCTAGTATGTTCACACACGTCACTACCACATGTATATGGTAACAGATTGATCAATGAACTTATCAAATTCTGTATTAAATTTTGGTATCAAGTATTCTAATGGACATGGTGTGTTCTAGTCCACAAAGCCTTTATCATGGTCTGCCCACTCTGCCAAAATAGCAAGGCAACAGTCCTCTATTAGATCAAAGAGAGTTTGTATATCATGGAGCAACACATATTCCTTTGTGTTTATCTTATAGATGGACAGGGTTGTTGTGCATAGCAAGGGATCAAACTCTTCCTCTGGGATATGAATGTACTCCTCTACCTTTGTGAAGTTCTTTGCCTTGAACTCTACCACATCCAAAACCCTTTTGCTTTGGATCTTTTCCATTCCTTCTCTCAAATCTTCATGTGTCACTTCAACATCTATTCAATGCTTTTGTTATTTGTAGGGGCTTGGACTCTCCCCACTCTACTGAAATAAGAGTTAAAAATAGCAAAATGCAATTTCTTCAACCACAAGTTTACAACCATGCTTTCCATGCCACGAAGGGTTATAAACCTTCTTCCCTTCATCTTGGAGTAATGCCAACTTCTTGGTCCCTATGCTCTTTAAGGTTCTTGCTTTGAAAATATCATGAAAATGTACATAGTATTGAACCTTGTGCTCCTTTGTAAGGTCAATGAGGACCTTCTTAAAATCTGAGATCTTATTGTTGAAGCCTTCAAGAAATCTCTCCAACCGGAAGGGAACATTAAATATTTCCTTAACATAGGCAAAATATAGACTTGGTAGACTAGGTTCATCAATCTATCATCACTGTCTCTTCAACCTCTTGAATGTCCATGCCTTCCAAACTCCTCGTGTCAGAAGACTTTTCTATTAAAACAAAAAAAGTAAATACATCATACCATATTTGATAACTCGATATGTATGCTTTTGTGAAATGTGTCCCCCTTACATGATTATACTAAATTCTTATCAAGAGAACGCACTTGAGGTCAGAGGAGAACACATAGAAGAATCATACTACTTGCCTTGTATTTGAGAAATATGTCCTCCTTACACAAAAATACATTGCACATAGGCCCATCTGCATACACTATTTTTGTGTAAGGAGGACACTCTATGATGGAGGAAAAAAGATACTTCAAAAAGTGTCCTCTCCATGGATGTGGTAAGAAATATAAATATTGTATGTATCTTCAAAGCATTGAAATTGTGTCCTCCTTACACCAATTCAATGTTACCATCACGCCACTAACGGAAGATACATACTATATTCATGTTACTCACCTTGTAATTGAGAAATGTGTCCTTCTTACATGAAAATACATTGCAAGGAGGCTTATGGGTGTACACTATTTATGCGCAAGCACAATCAAAATCTTATACTTCAAGAAGTGTCCTCCCTAGGCGATTTAGTAGGTCCAGACTTAGTACAATTATCAACATTTAACTCGGTAATGTGTCCCACTTACGTGAATCCAGAGTATTCGAACAAGCTTTTTTGTATAAGGAGGACACTCGATCGTTTGTAGAAACTTTTTATACATGTATCTCCCTTGCACAAGGAATGGGTACTCGAACAGGCCTCCCACTACTCATTTTTTGCGCAAGAAGCACATGCAATACTTTATTAAAAAAAATTAATATATGTGTCCCCCTTTACAAAAGAAAATGAGCACTCAAACAAGCCTCCACCTACTGATTTTTCTCGCAATGAGGACACTCAATCCTTTATGGCAAACATCAATACATGTGGTCCCCTAGGCGAATGTAGTGTAGTCAGAGTAGCTTTCGAGCACTTTGTTTTTGCATAGGGTGGACACTCATCAACACATAAGAGTTTTTTTGAAGTGTATTTTTCTCTTAGTTTTTTGTTTAAATTCTAGTATATACCTTTATTTATGGCAAGGACCGAAAAAACTATAAGGAAGGTCCATAGAGAAGATGTCAACCAAGAAGGAGATGTGAACAAAGAAAGAGCACTTGTTGATGAGCCAGATCGAGGAGAGTGCTCAAAGAAAGGAAAAAGTGTTGCACCCACACCCACACCCACAAAGGGACTTAATATCAAGCCCCCACCTACAAAAAAGGGGAGATTTTCTCAAAAGGTGAAGTGGGTGAGGGAGATTAAGAGAGCACAAAAGGCCCTTGTAGTTGTGATTCCTAGGCTATCTTTTCTAAGGCTTTATAGGTAGGTAGGAGATCACTTGTGATGTTGTCAAGGGAGTTGGAGATGTAGCATGCCTTGCTTCGAGATATGATGAGTGGTGCCTTGCCTTGATTGTTGAAGACTTCCTAATTGAGCTCTTCCCCAGGGTCACCCTAATGGAAAAAGATATGATTAGCTTGAGGAGATTAAGGTCTAAATTAAGAAAAATTCTTGAGTACCTCTATAGGATGAAAGAAATGATCAACACGCCTCCATCAAGAAAGCCAAAATATTTTAAAGTGGCAATTCAGGAGATTCTAGAGGAGGAGGATGTGGAAGAAGAGGAGGAGATAAAATTGGACAAAGAGGAGCTAGAAATAAGGCAGCTTAGGGAGATTGAATCTCAACACCCTTCATTGTTGAGAAATGTCAATCCCAATGGTTTTAGAGTGGCTATCTTCTTAGAGGCTGGCGTTCTTTAAAGAAAAGACTATGTGTTCTTGGATGTTGAGTCTATTAACATTCTCAAAGACTTTCAAAAAGAAAGCAAGGAATCTATTGTTCTTGCATCTTTGAGGTTTTCCTTCCCACCCAAATACTTGCATCAAGGAATTCTACTGACAGTTAATAACTATTGTTTGTACTTTTTTGTAGATTATTGATGCATGATTATAAGTTAGATGTATGGATGTTGTTGATCCAGCGGTCTCCTCCTTTTTGAGAAGTGATACTGACACAAAAAGTTGGCTAGCCAATATTCATTTGAGACTTGTGAGCTTCTCTACCCCTATCATGAGAGTTGTTTTTTTTGCGAGCCTGGTTAAATGTGAGGGTTTAATCTTTGAGGTTTTTTACTAAATCCTTTGCTCTTGTCACGGCTCACACTGGAGTCGTATAACAATTGAGATCACCTGGAATGGTTAGGCTGTAAGTGTTTTTGTCCTATAGTTAAGCCAATGTTCCAATTTCTGTGCTTTTGTCCTATAAGAACACACCAAAGACAAAATCACTCAAAGAAAGGATAGCGCATCTAGAACCCTATCAATTGGAAATAAGTTTTGAAGTTGATCGCCCAAAGATAAGAAGCCCGCAGATCAGCTTACCCGCCAAATCGTCACTAAATTTAGGACTATTTTTTAATATTGTTTTTTATCCAGTGTTTGATGGATTTTAGGCCTAAGATGCTCCTAAATTGTCTTGTCTCTCTATGTGGCACTTTAAGTGTGAGAGAAGCTACTATACAAGCTAATATACAAGAGATGTAGAGAAGTGATGTACTACCCTACACCTAACTGCTTGCAAAATGCGCAAAGCTCTCTGAGGGAAGTCCTTTTGTAAGTAGATCAGTAGGATTTTATGTGGTGTGAACTTTGACAAGCTGAATTTGCTTATCCTCGATCATTTCCCTGATGAAATGATATTTCACATCTACATGCTTTGTCTTTGAGTGATAAACTGGATTGCGAGCTAATTGTATAGCACTCTGACTATCACAATATAACAGAGGCATCTCTTCTTTGATTCCCAAATCTGTTACTAGTCGATTAAGCCAAATTGATCTTTGCATGCCTCTAATGCTGCAACATATTCAGCCTCTGTAGTAGACTGAGTAACACAATCTTGTAATCTAGAACGCCATGATACTGCTCCACTAGCCAATGTAAAGACATACCCTGACGTAGACCTTCGGTTGTCTAAGTCACCTGCATAATCTGAGTCTATAAAACCCTTTACACTTAGCTCCTGACTCCCATAGCATATACGCATACTCTTTGTAGCTTTCAGGTATCTCAATATTCCTTTCACTGCCTCCCAATGTTTCTTGGCTAGGTTTGACATGTATCGACTTACTACTCCCACTGCAAATGCAATGTCTGGGCGAGTAGCAATCATTGCATACATCAAGCTACCCACTGCAGACGCATATGGAATCTTATCCATTTCAGCCTGTTCTTCCTCAGACACAGGACAATCTTGTTTGCTAAGTTTCACATATGGTGGCAGTGGAACACTCAGTGCCTTTCCCTTCTCCATATTGAAACGTTGCAAAACCTTGTCAACATACTCTTTTTTACATAACCAAATCAACTTCTTTGATCTGTCTCTCTCAATGCGCATACCAAGAATATGACTTGCCTCACCCATGTCTTTCATGTCAAACAATTTTGCCATCTTTGACTTCAAAGCTGAAATTTCTATTAAGTGCTTGCCAACAATCAACATGTCATTCACATACAAAATAAGGATCAGCCAACTACCATCCTTAGCCTTCTTTGTATATAGACAGTGATCGAACTCACTACGTTTGTAGCCTTGAGAAAGCATAAACTTGTGGAACTTATGGTACCATGCCCTAGGTGATTATTTTAAGCCATAAAGACTCTTTAACAACTGGCATACCAAATCTTCCTTGCCTTTCTCAACAAACCCTTCTGGCTGTTGCATGTAAATTTCCACATCTAAATCACCATGCAAGAACGATGTCTTGACATCCATTTGGTGCAACACCAAATCTAATATGGCAACCAATGCAAGAAAGCATCGCAATGTAGTCATCTTGACCACCGGAGAGAAGACTTCATCAAAGTCAATGCCTTGTTCTTGCTTAAAGCCCTTGGCAACAAGCCTTGCTTTGTACTTTGGCTGACTACGATGTCATCGTGATCTTATACCTGTAAACCCATTTACAAGGTAGAGCCTTTTTGCCATGTGGTAATTTAACTAGCTTCCATGTCTGGTTTTTATGCAGAGCTGTCATCTCTGACTGCATGGCCAATTGCCAATTCCCGGAGTCCTTCATTTGCACTGCTTCCTTGTAACATGAAGGCTCATTTCAATCAGTCAACATGACATAGTTCATAGATGGAACAAACTGATCAGGAGGTCGTAAGATACGTCCCAATTTACGCAAAATAGGTGGCTGAGACTCAGCCACAACCTGTGGTTCCACTCTATCTTGTCCTTGCTCCTCTTGAGCCCTGAAATTTTGTCTTGCATGTGCAGGTCCATCTTCTTGGAAGACAACTCTTCTAATCTCCTCAACCCTCTCTGGTTTAGAATGATATTTGGCTTCATTAAAGTGAACATCATTGCTACGGATAACCTTTCTGGATTTGGGATCCCAAAGTCTGTACCCCATCTCACCAGAATTACCATAGCCTAGAAAGATGCACTTTCTACTCTTTGGCTCAAGTTTGTTCCTAAATTCCTTTGGAACATGAGTATATGCCTCACAGCCAAAGACTCTGAGATGCTTGTATGAGGGCATTTTGCCTAACCATACCATCTCTGCCACTGAATCCTTCTGCAAAACCTTGCTAGGAGATCTATTTATAAGATGAACAGTTGTTGATACAGCTTCAGCCCAAAACCCATTTGGCAGTTGTGCATTAGACAACATACTTCTGACCTTCTCTTGTATGGTCCTATTCATCCTCTTAGCAACAGCATTTTGAGGAGGATTGTAAGGAGCAATAAGTTCACGTTTTATACCTTTTGACTCACAAAAGTCATGAAAGGCCTTTGAAACATACTCTCCACCATTGTTAGTGCGTAAGCATTTAAGCTTCTTGCCACTCTGATTCTCCACAAGTGTCACAAACGTTTTGAAAATAGTAAACGCTTTATCCTTGTGCTTGAGAAAGTAAACCCATACTTTCCTCGAGTAATCATCTATAAATGTCATAAAGTAAGAAGCTCCCCCTAGAGATAGGTTAGGCATAGGTCCACACAAATCACTATGAACAAGTGCCAACTGTGTATCTCTTGTACTACTTCTATGCTTATGGGGCTATTGTGTTTGCTTACCATACAGACAATGTTCACAGAATTCAAAATCATTAAATGAAAAGCCAGGCAAATAACTAGAACGAGACAAGATTTCCATTCCCTTCTTGGACATATGTCCTAACCGGCTATGCCACAAAGAAACGTTCGGCTGCTCGGTTACATTGATTACATTTTTAGAGACATTTGATACATAAATCATGTAAAGTCCTCCAAACTTTACTCCATGTGCTACTGTCATAGAACCCTTGGATATCTTCCACATGTTCAGTCCAAAAGTGGTGACGTAGCCAACATCATCAAGTAAACATGTGTTGATCAAGCTCTTTGTAATTGTGGGAACATGTCTCACATTTTGCAGCGTGAAAGAAGAGCCATTCTGAAATTTCAATTGAACATCTCCAACACCTAAGATCTCGCATGTCTGCCCATTGCGTAGCCGAACATGATCTTTAGTGGTCACATAAGAGGTAAACCACTCCTTGTTTGGAGACACATGAAGTGATGCCCCTGAGTCTATAATCCATTCACTCAGTGCATTTCCATCAGATGCTGTAAGAAGAGCTGAGTCCATTGTATTCTTCAAGAAGTAGATGTCTCCTGACACTAGACTGTCATCCTCTGCAACAGTGTTTGTCACATTTATTTCTTGAATCTTCACTGAGGACTTGTTCTTCAGATTTCTCTTTGCCTTTTTCTGCTTTTCATTCTCTACAGTCTCTTTTCATGTGACCCTTCTTGCCACAATGGTAGCATTCTATGTCACTCTTGCCTTTAGCATTGCGGGACTTGCTACGAGATTGATTCCTCTTTCCACCTTTGTCCTTTTCTTTGGTCCTTCCCCTGACAACTAAGGCTGTTCCTTTGCCTTTGTCCATTGTCTTTCTGTTGGTTTCTTCAGTAAGCAGACTGCCTTCTACACCTACTATGGTCAAACCATCTGGAGGTGCAAAATTACTCAAAGCTGTGCGAAAAGTGTCCCAACTTTCTGGCAATGTGATCAACGGGAACATAGCTCTAACAGGTTCATCAAACTTGACACCTTGAGCTGACAACTGACTGTAGATGGTGTCGAATTCATTCAGATGATTGGACATAGGTGTCCCTTCTTTCATCTTCAAGTCAACAAGCTTCTTAAGCCAATATACCTGTGAAGCTGCACTCTGCTTCTCATAAAGATCACTCAACTTTGTCCATGCTTCATAAGCCAGACATCTCGTCTCCTACATTGAAGTAAACGCTTTCTGCCAAAGTCAGCATAATGGTAGAAAGTGCCAATTCATCCATTTCGCTCCATTCATCTTCGTCCATATCTTCTGGTTTTATCCCCTTGAGCTTTATAGGTTTTATCTGCTTCTTTTGTACCAACACGTGCCAAATCTGCTTCTTTCACAATCGGAAATTGGTTCCATCCAGCTTCTTGATATTGTAAAGAGCAGTGTCATGTGATCCAGCCATAGCTACGCTTCACAGTAGTTTACTTTCCTGGGAAAAATTCGGTAGAGTTTCCCCTGTAAACTGACCTCTGAACCAATATCAACCTGTCAAATGAACCAAGAAAGCTTCAAATTCTGCAGAAATTTCGGCAGAGTCTCCTTTGTAAAATGGCTCTGGTGTACTCAAAAAACACTGTCTCTCTAACACTGTAAGCTGCAGGTAAACCTGTCCTGCACCTGTACTGGCTCTCATTGTCCTGTCACTGTCCTGTAAGCATAGACTGTGACAATGCCTCAACGGCAGTAAAGTAAAGATGCAAACCCAACTGTCTAACTCATAGTCAATACATCCTGGCTACCTATCTAAGGGTGCTTGAGGGATCACTCCAAGACCTGTATCACTGAAAGGATCTCAACATTCGAGAATCCCCCAGCTCAATAAAACCTCACTCGACCCTCAACAAAGGCTGCAGTAAATCTGACAGTACATAGACTTCCCACAAAGTCATACATCCACAAATTTCCCACTGTATGCTATAACTGTTGCGGCGGTTGTTTGCTGCGTGACTCACAGCCAGCAAACCCTCAACAGACATACATCATCTTTGACAATACATCCCATGTGGAAGTACCTGCAATGTCAGGATGAAATCTGGAATATCAAGCAGCAAACACAAGCTACCTGATGAACTAGTGGATGTCGCCTACAGTCTGGTGCACCCGTGTCGTATGTGACACGCCTCCAAGAATTGTGAGCCATCCTTCGTTGTGTAGATAGCCACAAATCAGCACTCTGGAAGTGCAGATATCCTCAGCACTTGCAGTCGTAGGCCGAAACCCCAAATTTGCAGAGTCGGATCTGCACCCGCCAAGACCACGTAGTCGAAAATGGCCTGCGCAGAGCTTTGTCGAAGCCGAACGGTGGCCGAGATGACCTCAGAACGGTGGGGCCATGTCTTATTAGGTTTTAACAAAAGAATATGTGTACATACCTGGCGGCCCGCCCACTTACCTGGGCGACCACATTGGGCTTTATACCCCAACAATAGCTTGAGTATAGGAGCATCTATAATGTAAGTAAAAAACCATGTAATTAATTCAAGATATGACTTGCACGACTCCACTCCTCTCTCTCTCTCTCTCTCTCTCTCTCTCTAAATTGAACCAACATGCTCACGCTCTTGCTATAAAACTTCAAGTGCTTCTAGTTTTTAAAGTGTGGCGTATACTAGCACTATAGACTTGTGCAAAACTAAATTTAACTTTGTTTTATTGTTGCTTGATAATAGTATGTATTAGAGTTACAATTATAATGTTAATGCTATTTGTTAATTCAACATTTCCACTAAAAGGTATTGCAAACCATGATTCACTTGATCCACAACAACATGAAGCATAGCTTTCATTTGAAGAATCTTGTTAGAGATATTGTTTCTATGTGCTCCATAACCCACATTCATCATACAAGGTATATACTCTTCGAAAGCTCTATAGCAAAGCTTAACTGCTTCGATGGATTCCAAGTTGAGACCGACATACCCAAGCTCTCTACAAGCTTTCATATGTCATATTTGACCTTCAAGGAGAATAATAGTCTGTGTGTGTGTGCACCCGGGTAAATGCGAGATTTGTTTCATTATATTTTCAGCCCAGACCACTCCATATACATCTTTCTTTCATATGCACTATGGGGACTCTCCATTGCCACTCTCATATTTCGAGCCTACAAGCATCAAGATTCATTGATCGGCCCCATGTAGAGCATGAAACATGTTTCGTTCAATCCCATAAGTCCTATTTGAACTTCAATATGGATAAGAAAATCTCTCTCTCTCTCTCTCTCTCTCTCTCTCTCTCTCTCTCTCTCTCTCTCTCTCTCTCTCTTCTTGTTTTGGGATTCTTCATAGGCCCCTTTAACATATTGTTCTTCTCTCTTGTTTCATTTTCTTCTTTTAGTTCTCCTCCTTGTGCATGTGTGTGTGTGTGTGTGTGTGTGTGTGACCCATGACTCGCCTACGGGCAAAAGATATTAAACTTCAACTATCGCAAAAGTTACAATTCCTTGCCAATTTGCACTTAGCTCCACATAATCTGCCTATCAAAATTAAAAGAACCCATGCAATACATATTTCTTGATCAAGATCGTTCAAGGTTTCCAAACTCGATAGATGGACTCTTTCTAGGTCTCAAATAATTTTCCATATTGAAAACACTATGGGCCCTTATATTTTGTGACAATTATAGTATGATGATTCATATGACTTTCTCAAGTTACTCTTTGAGTCGGTACAAACAACAATTGCAACTTCAATTGAGTTGCAAAGTGCGGCAAGTTCTTCCTTCATTGCCTCCCTCAGTACTCCTTCTATACACTATTCAAACTCCTTAGTGGAACCATCACCTTGTGCACTAGCATTGGTGCTTCAAATCTATCGTGGAAAACCATTAGACTGAGAAATTTCATCTTGTACAAGTGCATTAGCCATTAGCATGGGTGCAGTACATTTTTCAACACATGCACAACTATCTTGATGGTTTTGGCTTTTCTCAAAGCCCTCATATGAACACTTGTAATAGGCCCATTATAGAGTGAAGTTCACATAATTAAATACTCCACAAGAGGTGGCGTGAAGTTTGGGGGCTACAATTTAGGACATTCTTGTGCAAGATTCTCCTCTCTTAACTCTTATGCTAAGCTATGTGTGCAAAAATTATGTTTACATCTCCTTCTCTTACATACTTTCTCTATGAAGTCTATTCTCTGGGTGTCTTTCCTTGTCTAATTGTGTGTACTTGGGTTTTGGGAGAGATGATGAGAGGTTGATGGTTGTGTGTGTCAAAAAATTGAATAGTTTAGGCATCCTCTCTCTCTCTCTCTCTCTCTCTCTCTCTCTCTCTCGACTTTTTTTTATTTCCTACTCTCTTCTTCCCATCCACCAACTCACAATTTGGTGCAGGCCGGAAAATACACACTACATCATGGAAACCCGGATAGAAACATAGAGGGAGGTAGAGAAGATGTGTGTGCACGGCTTAGGATGAGAGAGAGAGAGAGGCAATAATATACCAACTTTCAAAGTGCTTCAAAGACATTGGAACAAAGCTATTTAAAAGACAAACATCCATTACTGATAAAGAACATTAAATTTATATTGCTTGCAGTACATAAGGCAACACTTATATGGTGCGGCCACATTCATTTGTCAAAAAGCCCCGGAGTTTGTAGGAGTGATTCCCTCTATAGGAAAGAGATGATTCACCACGTTCCCTAGCTGCACCTTATATCTCCCCTCATCCTCCTCCATGATGATTCCAACTCTTTTCTAGCAAGAGAATGCAAATTGCCCTTCTCGTTCAAGGTCAACAACAAGCGCATGCTGAGTTCCGTGCGGCATTCATAAAGACGATACACCTCTAATGTTGCCTTGTGACCCTCCCTAACCCATTTGGCTCCATATGTTGCCCCTCTATTGGGGATGGCCTCCATGGCATCCCAAGGAGACTTGATGTTATTCTCAAGATCATCGGACATTATAGCGAGATAGAGAAGCTCTCTAGGATAGTTGTTGAATGGTTACACAAAATAACTGAAGGCACTATCAATCTTATAGCATTTGGGAGACTATTAATTTATTATTCATTACATTTTATGAATGGGACACCTCATACTCTCTCTCTCTCTCTCTCTCTCTCTCTCTCTATGTGTGTGTGTGTGTGTGTGTGTGTGTGTGTGTGTGTGTGTGTGTGACACACAAGGAGAAGTATACACATAAATCATTTTACACAAAGAGTAATGCTAATAAAAAGAGAGACAAGATGATTTATAGACCAAGATATTCCAAAATATTTTTGCCATCTTTGCCAAAGGTCCAATACCTACCCAATCCAAATCAACTTCACCCACTTCAATACATGGCAGAAATGTGTCACAAAGTTATTCAATCATGGGGCTTTACTCTAAGTTTGGATATGTGCATTCATGGCTAAAAGCATTGTAGACATCTATTTTGCCTAGCATAGGCTGATGTATGGACATGCTTTCATTTTGGCTCAATCCAAGCACTCTCAAGAAAATGAAGTACAAGTGCTTGCAAGCCAAATAAGATTTTTTCTTGGCCTCCCTATCCGTGAGATCGAGACATGTGCAGTAGGGTTCATCCTTGATGTGTATCTCATGGCACCCCCACATGTTCATCTTCTGCATGAGACTCAACCTTGAAGACTTCATGTACTTTGTCTACAAGGCATTTCTCTTCAATCATCTTAGCCTTTAAACAAAGAGCCAAACCAATCTTCTTTGCTACCTCCTCTGAAATAAAAGCACAAGATTAGACTCTTATGCCATTTCTTAGTATTGAATCAATGCCACATGCTTTTGTTGAAGCAGAAGAGGAATTACCTCCACCCTAGGAGGAGTCCCAATTGTGGTTGCACTCATTTGTTCTTTTCCAATTATCTCCACTTGAAATCCTCCTTCAAGCAATATCTCAACTTCTTCATTAGTTGAGATTTATTCCTAGATAAACCGGCCAAATTATTGGAGAAGGAGTTGTCCTTGGATCTATGTTATGATCCACCACATAACAATGAATAACATGTTTGGGATAGAACCAAAACCACTACCTGAGTAACCCTTTTGGATGTTTTCTATATCCCTCAAATGATGGTGCAAGAGTCCCTTTACTACATGCCACTATATTTTGTCCACATTATTTGCCACTACATGTTACACAATTGCTGAGAGGGATTCTTCCGATTGCGCACATAGCTTCATTGACCTTTTGTTCCAAAACATAGAAATTTGTCTTCTCTTTGGAATTATCACCCCCATCTGCTGCCCTGAATCTTCCATGAGAATGATCTCCCTAGGCCTTCCATGTGTTGTGCGGTCCCGTGTTTTTGCATTGTACTATGATCTATGTGTCGATTCATCCTCAATGTCACTCACAATCAATGGCCCTTGCTTGTGCTGAATGGTTTCTTTGTCTCCTTCAAGCGGGGTGCAAGCATTATGATGGGGGTTCCAGATGTAGCCTCATTTACTACTCTTATCACTTGTGTTGGACTAGGGGAAACTCTCTCCTTGAGTCTCTTTAATGAAGGACCCTTTCCAATATGTTTACCTTGAGAGTAGGAAACTGCCTTCGTGCTCTGTAGTATTGCATTGCAATATTCAAATTACATGCGTCATACAATGAGATTTTCTTTTGAATCCCTCACCTGCAAGCCAGCTCCCATGCTTACTCTCAGCCAAGTTGATTCTTGGAGTGTTTGCCCCATCAATACTTCTCTTTACTGTTGTCATGATGCTCCCCAAATGTGCAACATGCACCTCCCACCAACTCAGCCAAGAGTCCATTGGGGGGATGTTTTTGTCCATGCAATTGCCATTGCGCCATCATTGTTGAAGGAGACAAGACTTTGCTACAGCTGCCTCTGTAGAGGGGGCTAAACGCCACTTTTTGCATATGTCTTTGTGAGTTTTTTAAGATGAAGAAACAATGTACTTTTTGGTGTGTGCCACCATGCTTTGCTTCCAATTAAAAAGATAAGATCGCTCATTGATGCTGTAGAACATTGTCTTTCCCACCATTGAATACAGTGCAAACTGCATTCCAGTTTGCTTGAGCTTCATCGATGAGGAATCCATGGAAATCTTCTCTCTCACATCCATGCCCCTCCATAACTTCATTTATGCAAAGCCAGAAAAGAATTTGTGCTTCCATGTCTTCCTCTTTCATTTCGAAGGTTGCATTAGTGAGGATATCTTACATGTTATAGCGTAAGAAATTCATATTAGTGTTAGTCGATTATGTCAAACTTGAGAAATATGTTCCTAAAATAATGAACCTTGGATTGTAAACATGGCATGCCATGGTCACCCAATCCGCCACTCGGTGAGTGTGATCAAATTGCACCCAAAGTGTGCCAAAGATCTCCACTTCCACTTTGTCGCATTCAATTAACTGAATCCAATCTACATGCAGGTCCAACCGTAGACATCTTGAACACAAAGCACCACTCACCTTTTGCTCCTTCTATCATAATAACTAATATCTAATTCTCCTAAATTATTTTCTCATGTTAAATTGATCATTTAATATGGGGAAGTACCAGGGGAGAAAAAGTTAGAATATTGGTTAAGCTGGCAAACCAGCCACACTACGGATCCAAAGGAGGGAAAATAGGGATCCAAAGGTGGCCATCTGCAAAAGAGCAATGTGCAACAATGGGCTTTAAAGACCCTAAGGTTCAGCCCATTAAGACTTCCAAAATGCTAAGGTTCCAAAATTCAAAGGTTGTGTCCAATGGTCAAGCTTAGTGAAATTGGATGCTTTGTGAGTGTGCCAAAAAGTCTTCATGACTCCTACATAGGAGGGAGCGAGCCCTGTAAGTAGGGGATGAGAGAGAAACACACACACACACTCACAGGCTCCCTTTACACAAAGGAAATAGGGGACACATGTCAGCTCCCTAGCCCAGTTGCCCTCAAGGTGCACTCAAATCCTATTGGATGGCCATAGAGGTGGACCAATGAGAATTAGGCTAGAGTAAATTTAGTTTAATTCATTTGAAAACACTTGATAAAAGAACTAATAAGAATTAAGCTCTCTAGAAAACCATTGGCCAGTCTCCCAAGGGGTCCAATGAGCATTCAGCAGGCCAATGGCTTGCCTGGTTCCTATTGGCCAGAAGACAAAGGGAACCAATGAGAGTTTAGTTGCATTATTTAATTACCTAAAGCTCTCACAAAAGGGAAAAGGGAGACACTTGTCACAAGGCTATCACTTATGCTTCTTAAACCCTATTGGCTAAGCTTGGAGAGGTCCAATGGGAAGCCAGCAAAAGGGATCGACCAAGAGAGAGGGGGGGGGCTGATTTTTCAAAGGCATTATCACACACACACTCACACAATCTCATGTGTGGAGCAAGAAGACTCTCTCTATCCCCAAGCTTTAATGGAAAGCTCGTCATCTACTCCAAGCTTGTGAAAAGGGAGGCCTACACCAACAACTCTTGGCTTTGTGATGCAAATCCAACCAAGAGCCAAGCTTCAATGCATGCTCATCTCCTCTACCATGCTAATTACTAAGCTATGCTAAGCTTTTATGAGTGATTAGGTGAGGAGATATACTTCTTTCTCGTAAGACTACTCCTTCCTCTCAATCTACTCTCATACCCCACTAGCTCTCACCATCTTCGAAGGTGTGTGAGGTCTTGGGTCTGAGACCGTGAGGGAGTTAAGGTTGTGTTTTATAAGTGTTGGCTTAGTGCTTGAAGCTTCCATCTTCATTGCACTAGCTAGTTATTGAAGGAACACAAAGAATTGTATTGTAAAATGTCTCCCTTGATGGGGAAACCTATAATACAAAGCCTTTTGGAGGGGGGACCGGCTCCATGTAAATTCAGTCCTCAATTGTGGTCAATAGCTTAATTTCTCTCTCTTTTGAAGTATTGTTCATGCCTATCTAACTAGGTGTTATGATTTTTGTTTCTCTCTCCATCCAAGCACTCTTGCTATGCTCATTAGGAATCTATTCTAATAAAATGCTCACTATGTTCATGTTATTTTCCGCTATACCCAAGTTACTAGGCCATTAAATGTTACACCTTGCCCTGGAAACTTGCTTCTATGAAAAAATCATATGTGCAATCCATTTTTAGCCACAGAAAAGAGTCCAAACCAAGGCTCTCCTTGTTAGCCTTGTTGCTGCCATGGACCTACGAAACCTTATTACATGATTTAGTTATTTGAAATAATATGCACAAACAAGAGAAACAAGTAATCATCCTCACCAATTATCCTCTAGTAAGGGGCCCATTGCTTCAACAACATTTGAAAATTCTTGCTCACCAAGTAAATGGCTAGATGCCCCCTCTTGCATCAAAGTTGTTGTCACAATTTCCTTTGCCACATACATTTGTACCTTTCATACACCTACATGTCTATCTACATTGAGGACTCGTGCAACCATTTCTTTGGTTTTACTGGTGAGTCCTTTGGACGTAACATCCCTCATGTCACGTTGGTGAGTTCCTTAATGTACCATTAATGTACTCATGCTTTCATCCCTTGGCATGACATAATATACAAAGCAATCACATGTACGCAAGCAAATGGAAGGCTATTCACAATAGTGTCAAGTAAGCTTGCCTCCAAGTCCATCACAAAACTCGCCCATAGAAGTAATTTTAGCATACTACCATTGACGCTTGTCATGTTTGACTTCCCAAAGTTAACCAATTTGGGACAACTTTCATTGAGACACTTTAGGGCACCTACACAATGACTCTTGCGACACACTCCAGGAAGTGCAATGTTTGAGGTTTGCGGTTTGGTCCACTGGTGTGGATCATACTTATATTCCATAGCATCCATTGGATGAACCTTTCCTAAGGTAGGTGGAAACTCAAATACCATGCTATCATTGTACACCTTTGGAATTCTTGTTTCCACCATCTTTGAAAGAAGCTTTATCAAGGTGTTGGGCTTCGTCATTGAGTTAAAAAAGGACAAAAAAATACTATTTTTTATCCTTACCTTGATAGAGTTTTGCAATGCTTACTCCCCATAGGGTTGTTCCTTGCTTGGGCTAGTAAGGTCTATGTAGGGAATATTCACCAGAGGAGCAGCCATGCCACTCGGATTTGAGACTATATCATCTTTGACTAGCACCGCAAACTTTGTAGAGAGAGATTCGTCCACAACATAAAATTGATCTCCTAAGTAATTCCTTATTTTCTCTAGTGGCATTGTCAACTCTTCACTTCCAACTATGACAATGGCATGTAGAGCACTAAATGTTTGCAATGTAACATACTCTTACAAATATCTAACCCCAAAAATAATATTCCCATTGGTAAAGGGAAAAGCTCTTTTAAAATAAGGGAAGACTATAGTGCATGATATGATAGTAGGGTTGAAACAATAAGCAATAGAGTGAAAAATGAGAGTGGAAGTGTCTAATTGTGTTTAGAAGAGTTAAGAGTATTTTATATTAATCCTAATAGTTAAGAATTGTATTCCCTGTCCTCCTCCCAACACCCACCTCTCTCTCTCTCTCTCCCTCCGTGGACCCCCGCAATCACGGTGGCCATGTGGCATTGCCATGTGGACTGCAGATTTACCCGCAGTCCACATGGCCGCCACGATCGTGGGGGTCACGAGGTGGCCCACGCTAGGTGCTTGCATGGATTGCGAACTCCCCGCACTGCACGTGGATGTCCCCCTCCCTCCTTGCCTATAAATGGGGTTTCCCCTTGCCATTCTTTTTTCTCACTCTCACTCTCCACCTTTCTCTTCAAAGCCCTAAAAGTTAGTGAACTCCAAAAAAGCTCCTCTTTTTCATTTCACTACCCTCTCCCTCTCCCTTTGCTATAATCTTTGCTCTTCCCATCTCTTTTCTTTCAAACTTTCACTCTCTTTTCTCTCAAACCTCCCCTTCTTGCTTATAAAAGGGGCACCCCTTCCACATTCTTTTTTGAGCACTCTCTCTCCGCTTTTCTCCTCAAAGCCATAAGCTTCCTCTTTCTATATTTTTCTCCCTCGCCCATCAAATTCCAACTCTTTTTTCTTTTACACCCATTTTATACAAAAAATGCCAATTCTAACGAGGAGTTAGTCTTGAGAAGCATACCACCAAGAAGAAATTCCAATCCACGCCACCCAAGGGAGCAGTTCCTCCCTTGCGATGCCATCCGCGGTTGGAACATCCATATTGATGGTTACACACGTACCTTCGTCGAAGGCTACAGCCACGTGGAAATCCAAAGAAGCACAAAACACAAGTAATGATCCTCTTACTGATCTCTTTGTATCTATGGTTGATATAGCCACATTTCTTCAGGCTAGATTGATGCACATGTTGTGCCATACAATCACCTGTTGCCACAAATCCCTCTTTGTGGTCTTTTGGCCAATCCGGCCATTGGAACGAACGATGATTTTATGGTGGAACTTATGACCTCTATAACCAAAAGAGGTTACCATTCCACAATGGTTTCATTGTGTCCAAAGCTTTTTTCGGGCAAGATCCTATACCAGTTAGTAGGCGTGACACTTATGGGAGAGAGTTAGTTATGTCAGCTACGTTTGATGACCAAATTAGAGAGATTCTCGAGTTCTCTCACATGGAGGGAAAAATATTTATCCTATGGGATGGTAATCATCAAATTCGTGCGTGGAAAGATTGGGCATTGTGAGAGTGGTTAGATGACTTCTCTACACCGAAGGTTGAGTACACGATTGTGAAGTTTGGCGCAGAGGAGATTGCAAAAATTTTGTTAGTGCTTGGCATGATCAACAAGTAAGTTCCTTCACAATTCTATTGGTGCACTTGAGTTATTAATTGTTAGTAAAAGTTTACATTAAAAAATAGGGTTACACAATTTCATGTGCCTCACACCACTGTCCACGATATCTTTATGATGCAAAAATTAGCGCTTGCCGACCCACAATCCTTATTGGACAAATTTAATGAAGAGGATAGGGCAAAATCTGAGAGGGTACTTCATGGCACGGCAATGAATTGATCAAAATGGCTTAAACTACCTATCTCTCCTTCCATTTTATTCATTACTTCTTGAGATGCTCTTTGAGATTCCCTCTCTCTCCTCTCACTTGAGAGATTCACTACCCCTACAAAAGTGTAATTCGGATTCGAACCCCCACCTAGCCAAGATTTATTTTGCAATTACTGTAGTAAACCACTTCAGTGCCTCAATCACCTTGCACCTTAGGGCCTGTCGTATAAGAAATAAAAAAAAGTTTTGCCTTCGCATACGCCTGCTTGCTCCGCTTGTTGCATCGCTATACACTCCCATTTCTCTCTCCTCTACATGATGCGACGATCGAGTTGCAATCACGCCCACCACGTCGCATGTAATGAACTGCAACTTCTAACGACGGTTGCACTTTGCGAGGCAACAACTTCTTTTTCCTTTAAACGACTGTGCAAGAGAATCTACCTTGATTCTCTTGCTCTTTTCCTTTTAAAAAATTAAAGCCCCTATCTCTTTGATAGCACAACTACTATGGGAGGTAATTTTAAATTTATAATACATATGCAATATGTGAGTACATGTGATTTTGCTTCAAAAACACTTTGTCTTTGCGATTTGTATTGTAGGAAGAGTTTGTTGCAATGTATCGGCTCAAAACTCAAAATTTGTCAACCAAGGAGAGTAGAGAGTATTACCATATCCATGTGGTAGTGATGTGTGTGAACACACTAGGACCGCCGGGGCATTTTTTCCCTCTTTAGGAGGTTTTTTCCCTCGTGCATTGTATATACGCCCATCACTCTAGGGCTATCTATCTTTCCATTGCACACTAAGTAACACACTCTCTACTGTGTTCCTTGAGCTTCTTTCATCTTCTCCAAGATGTGTGCGTTTCTCTGCAACCCTAACTCCAACAATTGGTATCAGAGCAGGTTACGTCCTCCCGGGCTTAGTCGCCAGTTGCTCCAGCACACGCCTGCTCACTTTCTCCGATTATAGTGAGGTTTAGCGAGCGTTCGTAGGTCGACAAATATTTCGAGATAGCTCGTAGAGCTAAGTCTGCTCAGATTTTTGATTCGGGCTCATTTCGGCCTCCGTTTCCACTACAAGCAGGTCTGCACAGGCAATTTTGTCATTTTGTGCAGAATTTTTGTCAGTGTTGTTTCCTGCATAACAGGTGCCTTACACTCTTCTATGGTGTGTGCTATATAGCACGTGTTGTTCCCGCTCCATTTCTTTTATTTTTGGGCAGTTTTCACATCAGGTGCAACATTTACCATGGCTAACAACAACACAGATGTCTTCAAGATGTTTGCTGCTAAGGACAGGTTGGATGGGGACAATTACCCTGTGTGGGCTTATATGATGCCACACGTTCTTGTGTCAAAGTGCGTGTGGAATATTGTGCAGGGCATTGATGTACATCCTGGTTCTGAGGATGTAGGCGATGTTGAGGATGTTGCAGGTCTTGCTGCAAGGATTGCTGCTATTAGAGTTGCGGGATGTAAAGGATGCACAGGCTCATGCATTGATTGCGTTGTCTGTGAAGCGCACCATTGTTCCTCGCATCCATTCAGCAAAATCTACAAAACGGGCTTGGGATATTCTAGGAAGTCTTTATGCAACCCACAATGAGGCTAAAATTGCTTTGCTGCGTAAAGAGCTGGAGTCGAAGATTATGCATGACGAAGATGATATGGACACTTTTCTTCTGGTGTCAAGGATATCAATGAGCAACTTATTTTTGCAGGTGAAGTCATTTCAGACAGTTCCCTTGTGCAGACTATTCTTGATGCCTTACCAGGTTCTTACCAGACTTTTGCTAGTACTTGGAGACTTATGACCCAAGGAAATCTAGAAGTTATCAAGTTTGATGCATTATGCACATTGTTGTTGCAAGAGTCACTTTCCAAAAAAAAAAAGGAATAGACAGCATGCAGGTGAACAGGATTTTATTACTTCTTAAAGAAAGGGTGGTAACAGCAATGCAACCACTTCTTATGGTTCTGCTATGAGTGGCAAAACTTCTGTTCCTAATGCTTCTGCTGGCAGCAATTCGTCTGGAAATTCTAGTGATAAGGGCAAAAAGAAGATGCGTTTCCATTATTGTAAAGCTAAAGATCACTTTATCAAGCACTGTCCTAAGTTGAAGGCCAAAGAGGCTAAGAAGAAAGAGGGCGGTTCAACTGCAATGCTGGTTCCACTACAAATGCAACCATTGTTGAGTCTTCTGTGAAAGGAGACTGTGTTGTTGATGTTGATGCAGAGTGGGCTTTTAGTGCAGAGTGCACTTACAATCCTGATGTCCATGATGCATGCTTGTCAGTTGCTACAGATTCACATGTGTGGTATTTCGATAGTGATGCTACAAATCACATTACCTCACATTGTGAATTGTTCACCTCTCTCGAGTCTGTCCCTCATGGGACTTCAGTCACTTGTGCCAACAATGACTCTTATCCGGTTCAGGGAGTTGGAAAGATTATGCTTATTGCTGCTAATGGCAATTCTTTCACACTTTTTGATGCACTTTATGTACCTGGGATCAAGAAGAATCTTTTGTCTGTATCTGCACTTGCTAGACATGGACTTGTAGTCAAATTTGTGGATGACAGATGTAGAGTTCATGATCTCAGTTTTGGTGATGAAATCATTGCATCTGGGCTTTTGTGCCGTGGGCTGTATAAGCTCACTTTGTATGAAAAGTGTGGACAAAATTTTGCAAATGCAGTTGCAGATTCAAGGGCTATTTCAAATGCAAAACTTTGGCATGCACGTTTTGGTCATCTGAATTTTGCCAGTTTGCTCCGTTTGCAAAAATCTAATATGGTTGCTTCTTTGCCACCTTTTGAAGCACCTGTCAAACATGTTTGTGAAGGCTGTATTTTGGGTAAGATCCAGCATTCTAAGTTTCCAAAGGATGGTTCAGTTCGGGCCACATGCAGGTTGCAGCTTGTGCATAGTGATGTCTGTGGGCCCATGCAAACTCCGTCCTTGGGCAATTACCTTTACTTCATGACTTTCATTGATGATTACTCTAGGCATGCATGGGTATTTCCGCTTAAAAGCGAAGTCCGAAGTTTTCATGTGCTTCAAACAATTTCTAGCTATGGCTGAAAATGTCTCGAAATGTACTATGGGCACCCTCCGTTCCGATCGAGGGGGGGAGTATATGTCTCATGAATTCAATGCATTTCTGGCTAGTTGTGAGATAAAACATCAATGTACAGTGCCTTATACACCTCAGCAAAATGGTGTTGCTAAGAGGAAAAATAGGTCACTTACAGAAATGGCACGATGTATGGTCAAAAATCAAGCTTTGCTGCATTCTTTTTGGCTTGAGGCCATCATGTGTGCCACTTATGTACTAAACAAGTGTCCTCCGAAAGCTTTGCAATCTATTACTCCATATGAAGCATGGCATGATAGAAAGCCTTCTATTGAGTACATGCGTGTTTTTGGTTGTTTGGCATATGCTTTGGTGCCACAAACACAGCGCAGAAAATTGGATGATAAGGCTGTCAAATGTATCTTTGTTGGTTATAGTATTGAAAGCAAAGGTTACAGGTTGTATCATCCACAAAAAAAACGTATTCTGGTTTCATGGGATGTAGTGTTTGTGGAAGATTCTGTTCACCCCTTGTTGTCATGTACTAGAGACAGTAATGTAAGCTCACAGTACATTTATGACACTTTGTTGCCTCTTTTCAATGGTGGAAATACGAATGTAAGTTCCAATGAGGCAAATGTACACCCTATGGGGGTTTCTGAAAATGTTACAGATCAGCCTATTACTTATGCAGATGTACATGATGTACTTGATGAGGAAAGGGTTGAAAATGAGCGAGGTAGAGGTATGCCAAAATGGCTAGTGCACACTTTGCATGATAGTAAATTGGATGCACCTTTGTCTAGTTGTACTCCTTCAGGCTCTCGCCATGCATCTTATGCATCAGATTGTTATGCTTTGGCTGTGTCTAGCTTACATGATGTTGAGGAACCTCTGTCTTTTGATGAAGCACAGAATTCAAAAAATTGGATGGCTGCCATGCAATCAGAATATGATGCACTTATAGAAAATGACACATGGACTTTATGTGATTTGCCTCCTGGCAAAAAGGCCATTGGTACAAATTGGGTTTACAAGTTGAAACGCAAGCCGGATGGTGAGATCGATCGACATAAGTCTCAACTTGTTGCAAAGGGTTATGCACAGTAAAAAGGCATAGATTATGAAGAGACCTTTGCTCCCACTTGTCGTATGACTACTGTGCATTTTCTATGTGCATTGGCAGCTCATTTTGGTTGGGATGTACATCAATCAGACATTGTTACTGCTTTCTTGAATGGTGACATATTTGAGGAAGTTTATGTAACGCAGCCTCGCGGTTTTGTCAAGAAAGGACAAGAGGACAAAGTGTACAAATGTAACAAGGCTTTGTATGGGTTGAAGCAATCTCCTCGTGCTTGGTATGAGAAAGTTGACACTCATTTGGTCAAACAAAGCTTTCATAACAGTCCAACAGAAAACACATTGTATGTAAAGCGTGAAGGTGATGTACTTCTCATTGTGGTTCTTTATGTAGATGATTTGCTGATCACTGGACCAAATGAGAGACATATTGCTGAATTTAAGGCTGATTTGAATGCTACTTTCAAGATGAAAGATTTGGGGTTGTTGCATCATTATTTGGGCATACAGTTTAAGCAGTGTGATGGTGGTATTGCCTTGTGTCAGAAAAGTTACATAGAGACATTACTATGTAAGTTTGGACTTGAGGATTGTAAACCTATTGCCACTCCCATGGAAACAGGTTTGAAGTTGAGTCTACATGATGCTGGCGATCCTGCTGATGTCGCTCTTTACCAAACTACTGTTGGCTGCCTCATTTATGTATGCAACACGAGGCCAGATATTCAGTTTGCAGTCTCACAGGTCAGCAAATTTATGCATAGCCTAGGGTCTAAGCATTGGCAGGCTGTCCAGAGGATTTTTCGCTACCTTAGTGGCACTTTACATCTTGGCTTGTTTTATCCCAAGGGGGGATCATTGCTGCCAAATTTGTATGCTTTTTCGGACTCATATTAGGCTTGTTGTTTTGACACGCGAGTTTCCACAAGTTGTTTTTGTTTCATGCTTGGCAGTTTATGTATATCATGGTTGAGCAAGAAGCAACCTATTGTGGCCACTTTGAGTTGTGACGCTAAGTACAAGGCAGTCTTCACAGCTACGGTTGAGTGTGTATGGCTTAGACGCCTTATGGTTGATTTGGGTGTTGGACAAGACACTACCAACACTATCTACACTGATAGTCAGAGCGCATTGGCTGTTGTGAGGAACCCAGTTTTTAATGCTCGCACAAAGCACATTGAGGTGCATTACCACTATGTCAGGGAGAGGCTCTCAGCAGGAGAGATCAGATTGGCTTATGTGCCAACACAGGACAACCTTGCAGATCTTTTCACAAAGGCATTGTCTCGTGAGAAGCTCAAAGCTTTTCGCAAATCTTTGGGCTTACTCCCCTTTGTGGATTGATGATGTCCTCAGGGCATGGCACTTACCTTTACTCATGTGCCAACTCTCATTCACCCATCACTCCAGGGGGGATTTGTTACCATATACATGTGGTAGTGATGTGTGTGAACACACTAGGACCAATGGGGCATTTTTTCCCTCTTTAGGAGGTTTTTTCCCTCGTGCATTGTATATACACCCATCACTCTAGGGCTATCTATCTTTCCATTGCACATTAAGTAACACACTCTCTATTGTGTTCCTTGAGCTTCCTTCGTCTTCTCCAAGGTGTGTGCGTTTCTTTGCAACCCTAATTCCAACAGAGAATACCTTTTGAATGAAGATGATTACAAAGCAAGCTATGGTTTGGCGGTAAGAGAGACCAAGAACTTTTTTGTGCGGAAGGGATTGGAAATAGCAGTCATGGCCAATCTTGAGAATGGCATAGAGGTTTTTATATTTCTTTTGTGGATTGGGGAGAGAAGGGTTGTAAAATGACCCCCTTCAGAGTGTCTGAGGTTGCACAAGCACGCATTGGTCCTGTGGAGTAAGTATTATTTACTTTTGAAAACACTATTTGTTTGTTTTTTTTACAATATGGTTTCCAATGATAAATTGCAAAATATATCACCTAGTCGATATATTGGCCAAGAGTGATGTGTCGTTGGTGGAGGCATCTATTCCAACTCGAAAGAAGTCGTTCTTGTAGTGTTTGCACGTATATTGGTGGTAGCTAGAAAGGTGAGTGTAGTAGCATTAGAGTACGAGATCACATATAGTATTGAAACATTAAATACTTGGAGTGCAGGGGTGTATTGAGCTTGATAGAGAAGATGGAGACCGAGATCTCTACGGTGAAGAAGCTACATGCACGCCAACTATACAAGCCACACATAGCCTAGAGGAGCAGCCACATTTTGCATGTATTGTTCGATGCTTACTATACAAATATTGAACTATAGAGTTTTATTACAATGTAAGGTTCAAATTGTGTGTTCTGAATGATGGAGTTGTTCCTCTTGTAATTTATAGATAGTGGTTGGGCGCCCTTAAGACATGTCTTCATAGTCCATACCCCAAGCATCCCAGTGACACATGGGTAAAGTCTAAGAGAGAGGAGAGCGGATCTATCCCAACAATTGGATAGAAAATCTCCATGGTAAGGTTATGTGGAGACAATGTCCATGGTTCTTGGACTATGTGGATGGCGAGTTCCCCAAAAATGAAGCCAAAGAATATGATAGTAAGTTATGTATTGGTTTGCTATAGTGTCCTCACTATTTTTTTGGACTTGTAGCATTGCACAAGAAGGTTAGTGGAAAGGGCAAAAGCGGAAGTGTCACCATCAATCAACCTCCCGACGATGCCATATACCCTAGCACAGCCAAGGGATGTGTAAGCCCAAAAATTGCAGTTGGCAGACCTAAAGAAGGCAAGAAGAGAGGATGACTAGTCATCCAAGAATTTAAGGACTTTTTGAAAGAGTTTCAGAGTGAAAGGAGCAAACAGCAAGGTGGCGGAAGATTATGAGTATGGTGACTCCGAGTGACACTCAAAATCATGGAAGTCTATTCCATCCCGGGGTTTGAGATCCTGGGGTCCCGAGCGAACCATATCCATCGCTACTAGGCAAAACGAGGGTAGCCACCCAGTTTTGATGAGGCCACCCAAACCACTTGCTTCCTTTCCACTAGTAAGAAACACAACCACAAACCAATGTTTTTTTTTCAAAATTTTATGGTACCTAACATTTTATTAAATTTTGGATGTGACACAGTTTCGGCTCACTCTGATGCAGAAATGACAAAAATTGTAAGTGTCAAAGTGATTCCAATATATCGCGTAGTACTTGTTGGACAATCTACGAAAGATGCTCATGGATCCAAAAATCAATTATGAGTAAGTTTATGACACTTTGGCATCTAATTTCATTTTTGAAGTTCTTGAGCACTCAATCAATTTTCTTACGCATGGTATTGTGCATTGCAAGAGCCTCCGAGTGATCCGATGTTTGATTGGGTCTCTCTCAGCTGGAGCCTGATCAACGGCTTGGAGGGGTGTGGCTTGTGTGGGTAGACCTATTCATACATTGCAAACTTGCACCCAACATTGGTGGCATACCCCTATAAAATGTATCCTCTACTGAGCTCATTGCCAGTGTGTTCACCCTAGTTGTAGAGTTTTTATTATTGGATGGCACGTTAGTCATGGCGTGCCGAGCAGAGCACTTGGCTCTCATCATCTAGGAGGCCTGCTTGAACGATTTTCTCCAACTATCTTCCTCTGGATGCTTTCATGCACATACTTTGTGATATTTGACTTCATGGATCCAGTAAGTTCTTAACCATTCCTCCACAAGTTTCATGGTAGATATTGGTGTGTTTCCATTTTAAATGCTAACCATGGTGTAGGTCGAGACCTTGGTGTTGGACATGCTCACACGTAAAATTCAAGGGCTTCCAGTTATTCCATTATATGATCGTCAGGCAAGAGATGTGGCAACAGACAACGATGGGTTCAAATTTGATGACATGATCCTAGAGCCTCTCCAGAAATTGCCATGGACACTAGATAGCCTCAGAGCACCATTTCGGCCTGGAGTGGAGAAGAGTGAGTTCTTTGCTTGGTAAGTTGAGGAGGGGACTTCTTTGCTTGATAGTGTCCATTTCCATTGCAATGTCCACTACTGTTTATGCTCCTCTAAACAAATGGTTGTTAACTCGTTGTTAAGTACATTCATGAATTTTGGGGATGCAGTTTTGGATTGTCTTGTAGGATGTGGCAGTGTGGCAACAGATTTTTGCGATCTACAATGACATTGCATTAGCATTAAGCAAGATCAGAAATTGTTTTTGGCACGTGTTCAATCACAGTAGCGGCTTCCTAGTGGTCTAGGATCGACTCTTCATGTGGGCGAGGTATCACGTTCAACACAGTCAGCTCCATTGCCTTTACCATGTCATCAGGATTCGAATGTGCCATCTACTCCACCCCCAAGTAGACCTCTAGCTATAGTTTTAGGTTGCCCAATCCATGATCAACTGCTCTATAGGCCACTATTTCCCACACTACCCATGGGGCCCCCACCTACACACATCTCGATAGCGCAACCACCACAAGAATTTTGGCCACCAGGAACCTAAATCCCAATTTGTATTGATTAGTTCAAATGAACTTATTCTCTTATGTACTGGCATATCAAAACTTGGTATTAGTTGTTCATACTATGTTTTAATTTTTAATGAGTATTGTGTACTATGTGCTTGCCATTTTGTTTTAATGTTTGTCACTATGTTTTAATTTTTGAAGGCAAGTAAACCGAAGGTGTTTAATATTTTAGTGAGATTTATTTAAATATTTTATTTTATTTAAAAATCTTACCGAGGACATGGTGCTAATGATCTTGCAAGTAAAGTCACTGAGGGTTCTTTATAAATAGCCCAAAAATCACTAGTTTCATTCATTCATTCATTAGTAAGTTTCTCTATAATTTTTTTCAAAAGCTTCTCTTTTAGTCTTCTCTCATTCCCATATTTACCATGCCGAGGGGAAACCATGGACAATGCGATTAGCATGGGCCACCCGAACAGCGCGGACATGGCCCTAGGCATGGTCCACCCCCCCTCCCCATGTTGACCCCATCAACAATGTGTATGCTAATTACATTCTCAACAATGTGTATGCACGGATTAATTTTTGCACAGCACAAAGTGCATGCAACACGGAGAGGCTTTTTGTGCAGTCAATGATGCCACAATTTCCCTATTCAATGCCACGTATGCCCTTCATTTAAAAGCCCATCCAACAAAAGGGAATATTGAGGAAGTTGCCTCTATTGCCAACAATGCAATCATGATTTGGGAGGAAAATGGTTATCATACCCCACAAGAGTGTGTAGCCTTTGAGCAACATGTGGAGGCTTGGGTAGAAGTGTGGATGACATGCAATTGTTGCACAGGGATAAGTCAATGGAGCCAACAATTACACTAGCAATGACGACAATTCAATTTCACCTTTGTTCGCTAGTGTTAGAGAAATAAGCGCCCAAAACCATATGAGTATATTGTGTTGTTTTGTTTTGCTCCATATCTGTCGTATTGTTGTTGTTGTTTAAGATGTGTACTTTCAAACTTTTAATGTTAGTATATATGGGTTTGTTATTGCAATGTTGTACAAAGTTGAATTGGATTATTATGGTCTGTAAATCGTTGAACGCGAACAATTCGTGTGCATGTATCATTGGCCGGTTGATAGAAAATCTTGTTACACAATGTATAGCATGATGTTTGAAAAGAGTCTGTGTGCTCTAATCTGGGTATATTTTTAGTGTTTGTATGCGAGTGTGCATAGTGCACACATGTGGGATGGAATAGAGAGAGACTTATGGACGAAAGTTTGATTACAGTATTTTGGATTCTAAGCCCTTAAAATTGAATTATTGCGAATGAGTTGGATGTAAGCCTCATTGTCCGATTGGTGGTTTTGCTTGTTGCTCGATGTATATCATGATGTTTGAGAAGACTACATGTGCAATGATTCGGGTGTATTTTTGTGCTTGTATATGAGTGTACATGAGTGAGGCAGAGACTAACCTCGGTTTAGCATTATTCAGTTGGTGGTTATTTGTTGCTTGACATAGATTATGATGTTTGACACACACACACACACACACACATAGAGTGTGCAATGATTCGGGTCTATTTATGTAATGGAAATGGCCTATGAACTTTAAGAATAGCGGAATTAAGAGAATTAGAGTGAGCATTTTTGTGAGATTACTTTGAGAACATAGAGGGTGAATTTAATTAATCGTAGCAACATGAACATAGTACTTAATTAACTTGGCATGAACAATACTTTTGCAAGAGAGAGAGTATTAGAGAACATGAGAATAGTTAAGGATCGGATTTACGGTCCCCCTCAAAAAGGCGTTTGTATTATAGATTCTCCCATCAAGAGAGACTTGTTACAATACAATCTTTGTTTTCCTTGTGACCTTGGTGATGCTATGAAGATGGAAAGCTTCGTGCATCACGAGCATAACATAAACTTTGCAAAAAGCATTAACTATCCCAAGCCTCAGTCCCAAGGCCTCAAACACCTTTGAAGGGGGAGAGAGCTAGCGGGGAATGAGGGTAGGGAAGATGAAGAAGAATCATCCATAGGAAAAAAAAATAGTTCCTCACTTATCATCACTCTTCTTGCTTAGCATAGCATAATAGCATAGTAATGAAGATGAAGAAGATGGCAAGCTTAAGCATTGAAGCATGGCTCTTGGTCTGATTTGCATTCCATAGCCAAGAGTGTTGGTGTAGGTTCTCCACTTCTCAACAAGCTTGGAGAAGGAGATGGAGCTCTTGCACTTTGCACACCACACAATGAGAGAATGTATGTGTGTGTGTGTGTGTGTGTGTGTGTGTGTGTGTGTGTGTGTGTGTGTGTGTGTGTGTTGTGGGGGACGGGGGGAGGGGGGGGGGAGAGTCTTGAAGGGGAGGATCCGGGAGCACAGCGAAGCGGAAGCGGAAGAAGAAATACGCACACACACTCACACACACACCAATACGACAAGTGGAGGTTGAATCCTTAGGGGTTGACCACAAACTTTGGTTACTCCCTAATAAAGGATTTCTGGCTCCTATCTCTATAGACACCTGGGTTTTTTTTTTGCAAATCTACCTACCTTCACAATGGAGGACTCTTGACTGAAGATACTCAAAGGAGTGCAATGTTTAGACAAAGGAGAGTTGATTAAAGCTCCATTCAACATGAATTTTTTGGACTCCAAGAAGTCTCGGTCTAATGCAAGGCTTTATCTGAAAACAAAAGGACTCATGGAATTCAGTAAAAACAATACTGATTATTATGCAAAATCGTATGGACTATTTACAGACCTTATCTCAAGTGTGTTTGCAGATTTCTGGACCCTAAAGTGTCATGTAAGTCTAGCATCATATGGTTCGACCATGCAGTCTGGTTTGCCATCAACAATCTAGAATCTATATTCCCGGAAAAGCCAACATCATTTCATCTTACTCTCATTTATTCATGGTTAGATGGACAAGCCAAGGAGTTAGTTCTAGCGCAAATTTCCTTCATACAATTTCGTACTTTGATGGTTGAAATGCTCAAAGAGCTAGGGGCAAATACACCATGAATGCTCCTGACTACTTATGGTTCTTACAAAGGGATAAAAACTATTATGGGTCTGCTGAAACCTAACTTTGAAGATGATGAATCCCCCTCTCGGAAAAGACCCAACACACTGCTAACTCCAAATTCCACGTTTACTTCCTTTCTTACCCCCTCTTCGTCTGCCAACTCAAGTTTTGGAAGAGGAAAATCTAGAAGCTTTACAAGAGGAAGGAGTCGAGGACTACCAGTTAAACTTTTGTTGGAAATATGAATGTACAGGTAGTTGTCAATGAGATTGGGAGGCGCTATCTACCAAGCAAAGCTGAGGATTGTAGTACTTGTTTCATTCATTGTCATTTCACAAATAAAATTTTTGAGTTCTTTTCACCTAAATCAATTTTTATAGAAATTTTTTATTTGGTATATGGTGATCATTCTATAATAGATAATATGGTGTTTGGCTGGAAATACTCCAAAACTATTAAGTGCTTTGTATACTCAAATGAATTTTTGAGGTATGAACCTATTTTAAGATGTAACTGTAAAAATCTTACTACCTTCTGTAAGGTTTTTGAATTACTTGGTTCACATGTCTGTACGACAAACCTAGCTATCATTAAAGCTTCTTCTCTTCGAATCTACTTGGAATGGGTTTGAATCACATACCTGTGGAACCGCTAAACCCTAGAATGGCATTTTTTGCACTACTAGAATGTCTAACTAACATAGCCTTAAAGCTCCACTGAAGCAACAGATCTAGCAGGATCTTGCTGAGAAACTAGAAACGGTCTTTTATCAAAAGATTAACCTTTTGCCGAAAAAATGGATCAGCTTGAATACTACTTGGGTCACACCAAAAATTATGCAAGAATGTCATGAGCTGACTTGTGAGTGGTTTATTGGTAAAACAAACTTTAGACAGCATGATTTTGTATAAATGAATATCATCAGGTTGGTACAAGTCACCATCCAAATGTAGAAATTCTTTTACAGACTGTGAACCAGCTGCCATTCCTCCAAACCATAAAGCAACCAAAAAGCTGAACCAAAGAGAGTAGCCCTCACTTGCACCCATAGAACAACATAACATTCTGTTTAGCATTGGCTCTGTACGCAGGTGATGTATGGGCATCCTAGTTGTTATATATCAAAGTTTCAACTTTTCTTTGCTAATAAACTTTATCATTAAAAAATGAACTTTAACAAGACTTTGGTAGTCAGTTACAACTTCATAACTAGCTTCATCAGTTTCCAAACTGCCAATGATTTCTTTTAAGTATCTTTATAATTTATCTCCTTATTCTTGCAGGTTCGATTAAGATATTCTCTCTGACTCGACCATGCCCTGTTCTTTGCCGCAAATGATGCTATATATTCAGCCCTAGTTGCCTTAAGATTTTTTGAGATCTGTGCTCTTTTGATCGAATCAACAATAGTACTCATCCGAGCATTCATCCTATATCTTGGTAAAACCTGATAACAGTAGACAAATCCTTTTTTGGCAGTTATAAGAAATACACACTCTTGCACATTTCTTTTATATATGAAACCCTGATAGTTTTTGCCATAATTTTGAGCAATCTCCTCCGCCCTCAAGTGGTTGGACTCCATAAACACCAGAGTACAGCCACAATGATTAAACCTGAAGTAATTTGTACATGCTATAGTAACATGTTGAGTCAAAAAGTTTAACAGAAACCTATTTAATGAAATTCTATTTGCCACTAGAGCTCGTCTAGCTCCTATCCATGTCCCAGACATGATGTTATGTAGAAAAACCAAAACTCTGAAAGCCCTAGGAGTGTTAATATTTGAAACCAGGAAGAAGTCCAGCCAAGAGACCATCACCATCCTGCAACGAGATAGTATTCCAATCCATGTTGCAAGTATACATCAAAAACCATGATGCTCTTATGCTCAGCTATTACTACTAAACCCAATACATTTCTATTAATTTCAAATTAATACCGAACAATAGCCCCATATGCGCATCTTTACCGGTTTTGGTCCAATAAACTAGGTCACGATAGCTTTTATATCTATACTAAGGGGTTTAGTAAGACTAGCCTATCAGAGTCTATATCATATACATGAAAGGCAAGGAGTTTTATACCTAAGGTCAAGCTTATGTAAAACTAAACGAATCCCAAAAAAGCCAGTACCAAAAACTGTTTAGCATGAAAACCGCAATTGCCAAGAATGTAATATCCTGAGCTAGATCAGTTAGTTTTACGAAGAAAGTTTTCTCCAAACTTGAATCATCTTTATATCAATATGTACCTCGTTTATCATGCTTTAAGCAAGGTAAGGTTAGCATAGGTTGAGACCTACGTAGCAAATGAGTTTAGAATAAAGCACTGTCCTTTGTTGGAAAGGAACAATTTCATTAGCAAACAGCAAACAACAAAGGATATTTACCAGACTGAAATTTCCCAACTACTCAACTCAGGGTCGAGATCCTATGCCTAGGTCGAGACCTTATGCTGGCTCAGGCAACATCATTAAGAGAATTTGATATTAAGCATTTAGTTAATAGACCATCGCTTTCCAGCAAGGATCCCATAATACCATCTGGTTATAATTTCATCCCACACCATAACCCTATTTCAGTACCATAACAAGCTACGATCCAAAAATCCAGGTACAGTAAACCTTTCAGACCTAGTCCAATGAGCCAAATAAAACAGCCTGTTTAGTAAAAAGTCTAGACTAATGAGTCTACTTAAACCTACATTAGTATGAAGAAAACAAGAATATATTTATTATCCATGCTATATCAATGAACATCCCATGAGTTTGAAATCCAAAGTCGAGCTGATATACACTCTAAAATTTAGCAATGAGCCTGCACAAACATAACCAACAAGTAAATCTCTCCTTATACCAATTTCTCGACCAACACATACTTGGTTATACTGTTTAAAGCCGGGCAAGGTTAGTATTATGTCAAGACATTAGTACTTAATGAGTATAGAGTAAACCAATGTCAGTAGTTGGACTGCCAGTACCAAAAATTGTCCAGCATGAAAATCGTAATAGTCAAGAATGTAATATCCTGAGCTAGATCAGTTAGTGTACGAAGGAAGTTTTCTTCAAACTTGAATCATCCTTATATCAATATGTACCTCATTTATCATGCTTTAAGCAAGGTAAGGTTAGCATAGGTCGAGACCTAGGTAGCAAATGAGTTTAGAATAAAGCATTGTCCTTTGTTGGAAAGGAACAGTTTCATTTAGCAAACAGCAAAGGAGATTTACCAGACTAAAATTTCCCAGCTACTCAACTCAGTGTCGAGATCCTATGCCTAAGTCGAGAGACCTTATAATGGCTCAAGCAAGGTCATTAAGAGAATTTGATAGTAAGCATTTAGCTACAAGACCATCACTTTCCAGCGAGGACCCCATAATACCATCTGGTTATTAATTCACCCCACATTGTAACCCTATTTGAGTACCATAACAAGCTACCGTCCAGAAAGGTAGGTACAGTACACCTTTCAGACCTAGCCCAATGAACCGAATGAAACAGCCTGTTTAGTAAGAAGTCTAGACTACGGAGTCTACTGAAACCTGCATCAGTATGAAGCAAACAAGAATATATCCCTTATCCATGCTATATCCATGAACATCCCATGAGTTTGAAATCCAAAGTCGAGCTGATATAAACCCTAAAATTCAGCAATGAGCCTGCACAAACATAACCAGCAAGTAAATCTCTCCCTATCCCAATTTCGCGACCCGCACATACCTGGTTATCCCGTTTTAAGCCAGGTAAGGTTAGTATTATGTCACAACATCAGTACTTAATGAGTATAGAGTAAACCAATGTCAGCAGTTGGACCGGACTAGCTACCAAAGTAAACCAGTAAATGAAAGCTTCCAAAGCAACAGGTCAACATAGCAAGTATACCATAACAACCTGGATTGTTTATCAAATAATAACAGCATATATGTTGCCACTTTCAAGATTGCATACCTTCGGATATAACTCAGCCATTCTTCCCAAGGATGGGCCTCTATATCGTGGTCGAGACATTCTACAGCCTCAGTCCACGTCCATGAAAATGTAAGGTCAGGGGTTACACAGTTTTGAAGGCATATCACTGCCAGCCTAAGATGAATAACCAGCATCCGACACCAAATAACAAGCTAGCTTCTCATGTTTCTTGAAATGCAGTACACTTATCAGTAAGACCTGCCTAATGACCAGGTTATATTGAATGTTTTATGCAATATGCATCTCAGCATGCTATCATCATTCCATTTTTATTGATTATTGTCAACCAGATATATTCACCAGCAGTTAAAGTAGTTCTTCCCATTACCATACAAGTTTATAAGGATAAAGCATGCAAACCATTTTCTTTTGCCTATTACATAATAGCAACCTAAAAATGGGTTTCACAGTACCAAGTATTATTCCTACTCATTATTAATCAAGCAAAGGAACTCGACTTGAGAAGAAGCAGCAGAAGCCAACGGTTGGACTTCCAAGACCAGCTTTCCTTTCACCATAGTTTAATACACTCTAAGCTCACCCACTTAGGCACTAACCCTCAGTTACACACAGGGAATACAAAAGTATATATGAGCCAGCTCATTGAGGGAGACCCTCACCTTTATAGTATTAATGTGGAACATGCCAAAAGTTCACAGCCAGCCGATCATCCACAGCCATGCATTTGGTGGAGGTAGATTGCCATGAATGGCCCATGTGCCCTGCTAACCTCTCTCTTCCACACATGTGAAGATTCCCGGTTTCATCAGCCAAGTTAGCGTGCTGCAGAGCTCCACTATTATTCGATTTGCATTTCCCCCAAATTAGTAATGCACAACAAGTGAAAAAATACCTTAAAAGGATTTTTTAAAGATTAGCTACAAACGAAGCAGGTAATATTTTCGGCCAAAAGAAATTTCATTTCTCCCTTTTTTAAGTCAATATTCCTTGGCATTTGTGTGTGTGAGTGTGTGTGTGTGTGTGTGTGTGTGTGTGTGTGTGTGTGTGTGTGTGTGTGTGTGTGTGTGTGTGTGTGTGTGTGGGAGAGTATTGAAGGGGAGGATCCTGGAGCATAGCACAAGCGGAAGAAGAAATGCGCACACACACTCACAGACACGCCACCATAGCTACACACAAAAGTTGGAGGGGGAGAGTTGTCACGTACTGTGTGCCCCGTTTCTTTCTTCTTTATCTTATGCACTAAGGCACAATACACATTGTACTTAGTGTTAGTGGCTCACATAAGTGTATTGTTGTACACTTAGGGTTAGTAGCAGTTAATGATGGGCGGTCGGCCACATGGCCATTAAACCTTACATTCTCCCACTTGATGGCCAATGTGGGAAACTATAAGAATGGAAGAGAACCACTCTTTACCCAATGCCCATCAACTTACAAAAGTGTTGAAACTGATGGCTAGAGAGACTTTTAGTGAGTGCATCTGCTATGTTCTCTGGCGTAGAAATCTTCACTAAATCAAGGCTCTTGTTTGCTAGGTATTCACGACTGAAGTGGTAACGCACATTAATGTGTTTTGTTTTGGAATGAAACACTAGATTGTTAGCCAAGACAATAGCATCACAATGAAGAACTGGTGTATGCTACTCCAATCCAAGATCTTTCACTAGGCAAGCAAGCCAAATAGCTTCTTTGCATGCCTCACTCAATGCAACATACTCTGCCTTTGTGGTAGAAATGGATGTACAGTCTTGAAGAACGGATCTCCAAGAAATAGCAAAACCATCAAATGTGTAAATCCAACCTGTTGTTGATTTACGACTGTCAACACAGCCTACATAGTCACTATCTACAAATCCCTGCATGGATGAATCTCCACAACCATAGCATAATTGTCTATTTCCAGTGCCACTCAAGTATCTGAGAATCGACTTGACAGCATCCCAATGCTTTTTACCGGGGTTGAAGGCCAATACTTTGTCGGTGGCACCAAGGTGCCATCATAGGTGAGAAAAGAGATACTATTTCCTCCCTCTTTGAACTTCTTGAGCTTTTGTGATCTTCGCCATGCAGGGTATGATTTGCGATGTCCTCCCCTCTTGTATTCTCTAGGAGAATAGCCATAGCTTTCATCAAGAGAGGAGGAAGGTGAAGAAGAAGGAGAAGAGGGTGACCTCTTTCTTGACCTTTTCTTCCTTTGTTTCTTCTCTTCCCTTTCAGAGTGACGAGGAGAAGGATTGTGTGTTGACCGTTTCCTCATGGGAGGAGTTGGAGATCATCTAGACCACCGTCTTCGAGGAGCCACATCTTCAGAGGAACTTAGGAATTCATTACTTTCTTGTTCTTTGGATTCCTCCTCTTGTATGGGGGAGAGTCTTCTTTTGGGGGTCTCATGAAGAGGCCTCCTAAGCTCTATCTCCTCTTGGAGAGGAAGGGAAATCCCATAAGCACAAATTTAGTGAGGAAGTTCGGCTTGCAAAGTAGGGTTGTCCATAGCTTGATGCAACCTAGTAACAAGATAATTGATAAACATGGGGGCATCATGATTAGCACCTTCATGTGCAAAATCAAAGTTATCAATGTTCATTCTCCTCTCTTGGTTATTGTCAGCCATGCTAATTATACTTATGTGTTTACTTAGTGTATTCTTTGGCATTTCAAAACCTTAGTTGCTACTCCTCTTAGCCTTTGAAAATAAGCACTTAAGCATCTATACCCACGACTCGAATTGGTTAATTATAGAGAGTAGTGGGGTGGGTCTAACATAGCAGAATTGTCAAGGGATATCTCCTTTTGGACTTCTTATGGCTCAATAATGGTAAAGTCGTAGGCAAGTCTAAAAAGACCCCGTTATTAAGACCAAATCTCCCGAGGTGTGCACCATATCCAACATAGTGGGCTCAACAAAACCAATAATAGATCCCAGTCCCACTTATAATTAACAAAATCAACCATTAATAGGCTACTTAAGGACCTCTCTTCTTAAGCAAGAAAAGAAAAACCAAATGATCTGATACCAATGTAATGGAAATGGCCTATGAACTTTGAGAATAGCGGAATTAAGAGAATTAGAGTGAGCATTTTTGTGAGATTATTTTGAGAACATAGAGGGTAAACTTAATTGATGGTAGCAACATGAACATTGTACTTAATTAAGTTGGCATGAACAATACTTTTACAAGAGAGAGAGTATTAGAGAACATGACAATAGTTGAGGACCGGATTTACTTGGAGCCGGTCCCCCCGCCAAAAGGCGTTTGTATTATAGATTCTCCCATCAAGAGAGACTTGTTACAATACAATCTTTGTGTTCCTTGTGACCTTGAATGCTATGAAGATGGAAATCTTCATGCATTACGAGCATAACATAAACTTTGCAAAAAGTGTTAACTATCTCAAGCCTCAGTCCCAAGGCCTCAAACACCTTCGAAAGTGGAGAGAGCTAGCGGGGAATGAGGGTCGGGAAGAGAAAGAAGAATCATCCATAGGAGAAAGAAATAGTTCCTCACTTATCATCACTCTTCTTGCTTAGCATAGCATAATAGCATAGTAATGAAGATGAAGAAGATGGCAAGCTTAAGCATTGAAGCATGGCTCTTGGTTGGATTTGCATTCCATAGCCAAGAGTGTTGGTGTAGGCTCTCCACTTCTCAACAAGCTTGGAGAAGGAGATGGAGCTCTTGCACTTTGCACTCCACACAATGTGTGTGTGTGTGTGGGAGAGAGAATACCCCCCTCTCATGCTTGGTCCACCTCTCTCTCTCTCTCTCTCTCTCTCTCTCTCTCTCTCTCTCTCTTTGAATTATTTAATTATTGCATTTGGACATGTGTCTTCTTTTTCCTCTTTGAGAGAAAGAACTTAATTATATATTTTTATGTATCTAAATTCTCATTGGACCCCTTTAAAACCTATCCAATAGCATTCAAACACATCATGAGGGTCACATGTGGAGGATCATTTGAACATGTGTCTTTTATGCTTATTAAGTCATTTGGTTTGAATTGAATACTTCAAGCACTTAGTCAATCAAGCATGGAAACGTTAATGCCTCTTGAGAGTTTATCTTTGAATTGCACACTTCAAGAACCTTAGTCATTTAAGCATGTGAGAAACACCTCAAGCTTTTGGGTAAGGTTCCCACTAACACTTAGCAAGCCGACAAGCACCTCATGCTTGGATAGGATTCCCACCTCAAGGTCAGCCCTAGCTTGCCTAAGATCAAAGGACTTTTTAACACTAACTTTTGGAGGTCTTTAATGAAGATAACCCTAAGGTCTTTAAGCTCCATTAGGTAGCATTGCTTTTTAACACACCATCTCTCATTTGGCCCGCTTTAACCTTGGCCCCATGTTGAGACAAATCCATAAGCACATATCTATATTCTAACCCTTGTTCTTGTTTATTCTCCCACATTAAATGATCAGTTTAATATGAGAAAATCATTTGGGTTGGTTAGATGTTAGATTTTATGACAATTTATGTGCTTGCATGAGTGTACATGAGAGAAGCAAAAAAAAAAAAAGATTTATAAATGATGGATGTTTGATCTAGGTGTATTCACCAAGAGATAAATTCAATGTGTGTGTGTGTGTGTGTGTGCGTGTGAGAGAGAGAGAGAGAGAGAGAGGCAGAAGAAGAAGAAGAGACAAGAGAATTTTAACGTTGTAGGAAACTATCACAAGAGACATTAAAGATCTATCCGACGAGGAGAGTTGAACTCTAGATCGGTTATTCAAGAGGAAAATGGCATAACCAATCTACCACACTTGCGTGATAGAAAGGTTATACCATTTTTCTCTTTTTTTTAAGCACACATAAACCCACCGGCACAACACACACACACCTGAGAGAGAGAGAGAGAGAGAAGATATATATATATATATATATATATATATATATATATATATATATATATATAGAGAGAGAGAGAGAGAGAGAGAGAGAGAGAGAGAATCCTTTTGGAATCTGCTTGTCAGATTTCAAAAAAGCACGTGCCAAAAATTGCTCGTCAAAAAATTACGTCCCGGTGAAGAAACCTGGGAGAAAACAAGAAGAAGCATATTTTGAAGGAGCTCAGAAAGGCCAATTTTGGTTTAGGAAGAGGAAGAAGAGGGAAAAGTGTATAATTGGTTTGAAAAGGCAACAGACAAACTCTTGGAAGGGTGTCATAGGTTTACAGAGAGCGAGGGAAAATTCTAAGTCATTCCAGACTCCGAAGACTCATTTCAACAAACCGACTCGAATTCATCAAGGTAGTTTAATTACTTATTCATGTGGTCTTAATTTCAAGGTCGAGCTTTAGACCCAAAATCTCCACAAGGGAGAAATCGGAGAGAGAGCAATCAAATTCACCCCTCAACATATACCTTCCATGCAAAGGAAGTGGAACAAATTCAATTAGTTTGGCTTTCAAACCGTGGGAAATATAGCTTATTGACAAATTTCCCTTGTAGTTGACTTCAAGACAACCATGCAGGGATAGCATCAACAGGGACACCCAACCTTGGTGAATTTTTTCTTCTTCTTGCTCGGCGACTGTAGAACTTTCTGAAGTCACTATCTCTCATTTTTCCCCCATGCGCTTCTTTTTGTTGTGGCTACAAACTGTCAAGAAACTTCAACCAATGCTTACCCTCCAATTAAAAAACTACAGGGGGCAATTCAACCCCTAAAAATGCTCACTCCATCAAAACCTTGGCCTTAGAACTTTTTGTAGTCGCTATCTCTCTTTTTTTCCCCATGCCCTGCTTTTGGTTGTCTCTATAGCCTACCAAGAAACTTCAACCAATGCTTACCCTCCAATTACAAAAGTATTTACCTCTAGGGGCATTCAACCCCCAAAAGTCCTCATTCCATTAAAACCTTGACCAGCCTCCCAAGTTCACCTTAATTCACTTTGGCTGCCCACCAAGTTTAAACATTTTTATTTAACCTTTCCATGTCAACGTGAACGGAGAAATCAATAAGAGTTAGAGTCGGAAACCCATACAGTTAAACGCTTTAAACACCACCTACGACTATAGGTGCTAACCAAGTCACCCTTTTGGAATTCATCGACAAACCCTGCACAATTTTGAGGACGTGTAATCTTTATTTTGTGAATTCCACTGCCGATTTCCATCTAAAGCTGGGAAACAAGTTCAAAGAAGGAAAATTTCAATTTTCTTGCATACTCACCTGCTCAACTGATCGCCAGATCTCAAACCTCATCTAGGTGCTACCCTCCTAGATTGGGCGTCATCACTGAACATACAAGTAAGTAAAAAATTTCTTTGTTTTTCTTTTATTCACTCATTATTTTGCATACTGATTCACTCATTATTTTACGTGCGCGCGCGCACACACACACACACACACATAACACACACAAAAGAAAAAAATATTTTTTAAAAAATCAAAAATTTGTTTTAAAAAAGAGAAAAAAGAACAAAAGTATGCCATCATGGCTCACCTTCCAGAGCCACCCTCTATTGTTGAACAACTCACAATTTTGCAACAATCACTTGCATATGATCACATGCGAAGACAAGAATTAAAAGATAAGCTATTGCACATTGCACGAGCCGAAATGGCACTTGCTCCAAAGCTAAACAAAATTAGAAAGAGCCTTTTACTTCAAATATTTTGATGGTACTAAAGATGCTAGCATTGTTCTGGCATGGGTTAGTCAATGAGACGACTACTTGGGTCTTAGAGTGAGCTCAACAGAGTGAGTTTTTTTTTTTGGGGACGCGCCTCCCTACATCCCCTTCCTCCTCTCATCACCCATGTGCTTGCTCCTCCTCTAACATCCTCCTTCTCCTCTACCTCCTCTCTCCATCTCCTCCTCTAACATCCCTTTCTCCATCTCCTCCTCCAGCCGCCCTCCCTTCCTCAAGGTCCTCATCTTCCTCTCCCACCCTCTCTCTTTCCCTCTCACTCTATAACCCATATCCCTCTCTCTCTCTCTCTCTCTCTCTCTCTCTCTCTCTCTCTCTCTCTCTCTCTCTCTACGATAGAGAGAGAGGGGGGGAGAGGATATGAGAGATAGAGAGAGACAGACAGAGAAGCGGAGGGCAAAGAGAGAGAAAAAGAAAGAGAGAGAGGGGGTGACGGGGGGACGGGGGGGGAGAGAGAGAGAGAGAGAGAGAGAGAGAGAGAGAGGGAGGGGGGATCTTTTTATATATAAAAGAAAAGGCACTAGCGACCTCTATTTTTTAAAAAGAGAGAGAGGTAGAGAGAGGGAGAGAAAGAGAGAGGAGGCGATCCGAAGGGGGAGAGAGAGAGAGAGAGAGAGAGAGAGAGAGAGAGGGAGAGGGGGGGGGGGGGGGGAGGGGTGGCAAGGGTAGGTAGGGTGGAGGAGGATGGAGATAGAGAGAGAGGGAAGAGGGGGTAGGGAGGGCAGAGAGAGAGAGAGAGAGAGAGAGAGAGAGAGAGAGAGAGAGAGAAAGAGAGAGAGCCGTTACCCTCTCCTCTCTCTTTCTCTCTTTTTTTTTGGGTAAGGGGGTGCATGAGGCACCCCCTTAACACAAAAAAAAAAGAGAAAAAAAAGAGAGGGTGGCATGAAGCACTAGCGATATTTTTTTATTTTTTATTTTTGTTAAACGGGTGCTTCATGCACCCAAAAAACCCTGCTAAGGGCAATGATCATTCCAATGGCCAACCCGATGGAGTCACACGTAATCCCACACACAATTCCAACCAAAGACCATTCAACAACAATCACCCAAATGGTGCACAAGTTAACCTCATAAAAAATACTACTCCCAATGGCAATGAAGTTGAAGCCAATTATAGTGAGTGCTATGATCCCAACTATGATGCCAATGGCAACCCTTCTCTAGCTATTGCTATATCTCTACACACTTTACTCAAAGTGAAAGGCACAATTAAGGTTGAAGATATCACAATTCTCTTAGATGATGGTAGTAGCCATGATTTCATCTCTACATGCTTGACACATCTCTCTCTCTCTCTCTCTCTCTCTCTCTCTCTCTCACAAAGTAAAGACTGTTTTTAATGGTCAATGTTTCAAAATTAAAACTCAAGTCATTGTTGAAGTTTTCATTGGTGATTCTCCATACATGTAAATTTCTAGTCGCACCATTGTATGATATTGATATGATATTGGGGATGCCTTTTTGGATTTAATCCACCAATCAATCACAAAACACGAACTTTGACTCTCACCCATGAAAACAAAACCTTCTCTATCCACGTTCGGAACATCAAGAATTTTCGCTACTTTCTCACACTCAAGCCAAATGAGCAATTAGAAAGCAAGGGAAAACATATCTAGTGCTTGTAAACCAACTCTCTGCTAAAACTGAAACTCTACGTCACTCTTTACATGATGATTTTATTTCACAGTTTAAAGATTTTTTCATGCATGATTTGCCTCATGGAATACCACTTTCATGCCCTGAAGACCATAAAATTGATATTATCCCGAGTAGTGAACCTCCTTGCAGAGCACTCTATCGTGTAAACCCAACCACACATAGGGAGATACACAACCAAATTACAGATTTACTTTAGTGAGAGCTTATTAGACCTAGTAGTTCACCATACAGAGCTCCATTACTTCTTGTTCAGAAAAAAAAATGGAACCTTTCGGATGTGTACTGACTACAAAGATTTAAGCAAGATCACCATTAAGAATAGGTTTCCTATTTTCAGACTTGATGATTTGCTAGATAAACTAAAAGGGGCAAGCATTTTCATCAGAATCAACCTTAAATCGAGGTATCACCTAGTCAAAATGTTTAAAGAATATGTTTACAAAACTAAATTCACAACACAAACCGAGGCACTATGAATTCCTTGTCATGCCATTTGGTTTGGCAAATGCATCAACCACCTTCACTCGTATGATGAGCAGAATTTTCATTGACGATCAAGATTTTCGTCATTGTATTTTTTGATGATATCCTAGTGTTCATTAAATCTGAACAAGAATGTAAGGAACACTTAACACATGTTTGGCTTTCTTTCACAAAACCATTTATTTCTAAATTCCAAAAAGCCTTCATTTTTCTAATCTGGAATTGAGTACTTAACACGCATTGTATTGGGAAAGGGAATACATGTATATCTCAAGAAAATTAAAGCTATTCAGTTGTGGCCTAAACCCAAAAACCTACATGAGCTACACTCTTTCATTGGTCTCTTTGTAGTTATTGCAAGAATTTATTTGTAATTTTGCTTATAAGTCTCATTATTTGACTCTTTTGTAAAAGAAAAACACCCCTTATGTGTGGATTGATTTACAAGAAAGCTCATTTATTGCACTCAAGAATGCTTTAACTAATGCACAAGTGTTACAATTGGTTGATTTTGATAGTCTATTGGAACATTCTTTGTTGTAGTCACTAATCCTAGTGGAAAAGGTATTGGTGCAATTCTTGTGCAAGATGATCATCAACTCGCCTTTGAAAAGTTAACATTTGATGGTCTAGTAACTTGTGTGTAGAGGAAAATAACATAGACATAGTGAGCATTTCATTGGAATAGATTCCTAATGAGCATCGCAAGAGTGCTTGGATGGAAAGAGCAACAAAAAGCATAACACCTAGTTAGATAGGCATGAACAATACTTCAAAAAGAGAGAGAAATTAAGTTATTGACAACAGTTGAGGACCGGATATACATGGAGCCGATCCCCCCTACAAAAGGCTTTTTATTATAGGTTCAAGCACCAAGCTCACACTTGTAAAACACGACATTAATTCCCTCACGGTCTCAGACCCAAGACCTCACAGACCTTCGAAGATGGTGAGATCTAGCGGGATATGAGAGTAGATCGAGAGGAAGAAGGAGTATTCTTACGAGAAAGAAGTATGTCTCCTCACATAAACACTCATAATAGCTTAGTAATTAGCATGGTAGAGGAGACGAGCATGCATTGGAGCTTGGCTCTTGGTTGGATTTGCATCACAAAGCGAAGAGTTGTTGGTGTAGGCCTCCCTTCTCACAAGCTTGGAGTAGATGATGAGCTTTCCATTAAAACTTGAGAAGGAGAGAGAGTCTTCTTTACTTCACACATGAGCTTGTGTGAGTGTGTAAGTGATAATTCCTTGCAAAAATCAGTCCCCTCTCTCTCTTGGTCGACCCTTCTTGCTTTTTACTCATGCTGACATCCTATTGGCTCGTGCCGAGCTTAGCCAATGACAATTAAGAAGCATAAGTGATAGCCTTGTGACATGTGTCCCCCTTTCCCCTTTTGTGAGAGCTTTAGGTATTTAAATAATTCAATTAAACTCTCATTGGACCCCTTAGTCTTTTGGCCAATAGGAATCAGGCAAACCATTGGGCTGTTGAATGCTCATTGGACCCTTTGGGAGACTGTCCAATAGTCTTCTAGAGAGCTTAATTTCTATTGATTCTTTTATCAAGTGTTTTTAAACGAATTAAACTAAATTTAGTGTAGCCTAATTCTCATCGGTCCACCTCTATGGCCATCCAATAGGATTTGAATGCACCTTGGGGGCAACTGGGCTAGGGAGCTGACATGTGTCCACTATGCCCTTTGTGTAAAGGGAGCTTGCAAGAGTGTGTGTGTGTGTGTGTGTGTGTGTGTGTGTGTGTGTGTGTTTCTCTCTCATCCCCTACTAAAAGGGCTCGTCCCCTCAAGGATAGGGATGTGGGAAGACTTTTGAGTCTTTCCACAAGCATCCAATTACCCTAAGCTTGACCTTTGGACATAACCTTTGAATTTTGGAACCTTAGCATTTTGGAAGTCTTAATGGGTTGAACCTTAGGGTCTTTGAAGCCCATTGTTGCACATTGCTCTTTTGCTGATGGCCCCCCCTTTGGATCTCTATTTTCCCTCCTTTGGATCCCTACTGTGACCAGTCTGCCAGCCTAACCAATATTCTAGCTTTTTCTCCCCTGGTACTTTCCCACATTAAATGATCAGTTTAACATGAGAAAATTGTTTAGGAGAATTAGATACTAGTTATTATGACATTACCTCTCTCTTAAAATCATAGTCGTCCTCGACTATGGGGTAGAGAAGATAAAGCCTAGTCATTAGTCCTTTTTCTAGCGGGTAGAGGATCCCTATTTTACCCTACGACATCATTCTAGAATGGATGACTAATCCATTTGGCGCTTGAGAGCCTAAGCTACCGCAAGCATGTCTGCGCATTAGTCCTATCAATCTTCCAGAGTAGAGTGACAAGCTCTACTTGGTGTTTGGAAGACGTTGTCTCCACAAACTTGATCGTAAGCATGCATACTTCTTAACATTTGTGCACAATAATAATAATAAAAGAGAGTCTTATAAGACAAAAACTTTGTTCATTTTAAACATTTTTACATTTGCTTACTCTAGGGAAGCATTGTAAGCATTAACAAGGTTTAGGTTATCCTTTAATTGTATGCCTTGCATCCATCTAGCATCTTCAAAAGGATAGTTCTTAAACTTAATAAAGATACCGTCGGATAATCTTACCGCCTCTCAATACCTTGTCTTCATGTTGGAGAATGGACTCGGGCTGCAGCACCTCTTCTTGGTCCTCGATCTCCGGTGTGTCTTCATAGTTGGTTCTTGAGGTGGCTCTCCTTTGTAAGGCTTTAGTAGGCTCACATGGAAAGCATTGTGTATGAGCCCATGGCTGGGCAATTTGAGTTGATAGGCCATCTCATTGATTGGTCTAGAATCTGGAAGGGACCATAGTACCTTTTTGCTAATTTAGCATAATACTTTTGGTGTCCCGTACGATTCTTGCCCAGTAATGTGCCTTAATCGAGCCTTGGGAAATTTTAGCAAGACCCAATCATTTTCTTTAAAGGCTTGGCCTCTTTTGTGCTTATTAGCAGCAGCCTTTTGCCTTTCCTGTGAGATAGAGATAGCATCCCTAATCTTTTGGAAAGATTCTTGTAGGTCTCGGCTATATTCATCTGCAGCAAAGATCTTCCCGTGTACCTTAAGTAGCAGGGGACTTTTAGATCTTCCCTCAATTACCTCGAAAGGTGCTTTCCCCGTGGAGGTATGTACAGTGTTATTGTAGGCATACTCCATTAACAATAAGTACTTCTCCCATTGGGACCCCTTTGATCTACTTCCATTACATAGGCTTTTAATAGATCAAGAATTTTCAGGTTAGCTATTTCACTTTGGCCATCCGTTTGCGGGTGATAAACCGAAGAGAAGATTAGCCTTGTCCATAAATTCTCAAAGAGACCCTTCCAAAAATTAATGGTCATTCTAGGATCTCTATCCGACAGTATGTACATTGGCAAGCCATGGTACTTGAAGATTTGTCATATGAAGAGGGTTGCCATTTGATGGGGTTTGATAGTCTTTTTGATAGGTATAAAATGAGCTTGTTTTCTGAACCTGTCTACTATCGTCCATATTCCCGTATTCCCATGGATAACCTTAGGCAATCCAAAGATAAGATCCATGGATAGGCTCTCTCATGGTGAATTAGGGATTGGCAAAGGTTGAAGCAATCCAGGTTGCTTCCCTCTATCAAACTTCGTCTTTTGGCATATCACACATTTAGAAACATACTCTTGTATGTTTGCTTTCATGGCAGGCCAATAGAAATATGTTTCTATCCCTTTTAAGATAAACTGAATCCCTCTATGCCCCGCATAAGGAGGAGCATGAGATTCATACATTACTTTCTCACGTAGTGAGTTAGTAACGCATAGTCTCTTTCCATAGAGAAGATAACCATCTTGTAAGGTAAATGGTTTCTCTTTCCTCCCTAGTGCAAAGGCTGAAAACACATCTCTAAAATAGGGATCGATAGCGTACTCGTTTATCATATAAGATAGATCATTGTGAGTTTCTATGGAAACCGCATTCACTCTCGGCCGTCTTGAGAGTGCATCGGCTACTTGATTATGCTTGCCAACAATGTGAGCAATATGAAAATGAAATTTTCCCACCTCATTTGTTTGTCGGAGAGCTTGGTCTGCGTCATGAAGTACTTAAGGTTTTGGTGATCCGTCCGCAAAATGAAAGGAGTCCCCAATAAATAGTGCTTCCACGAGTCTAAGGCATGTAGAACTGCGAGGAATTCCTTTTCATATATGCCTAAAGCTTGCTCAACAGGGTCAAGCCTTTGACTTTTGTAGGCTATGGCGTGCCCTTCTTGGAGCAAAACAGCTCCAAGGAAATCACCACAAGCGTCACATTGGACCTCGAATGGCTTTGAGAGATCCAACAATGTAAGCACATTTTGAGAGATAAGCTTTTCTTTAAGCTTCTCCAAAGTATTGTTCTCCTTGGCAGACCATGTATACCTAATGTTTTTCTTTGTTAGGTATTGTAATGGTCCTGTGATTTGTGAGAACTTTTCTATGAAGCGTCTATAGTATGTACACATACCTATAAAGCTTCTTAATTCATGTAGATTCCTTGGATTAGGCCATCGTTTTATTACCTCTAGCTTTGATGGATCCATTTGGATGCCATCTTGAGAGATAATGTGACCTAAATGTTGAATCTCTTGTAAGGAAAACTCACTTTTCTTTCGATTAATGTAAAGTTTATTCTCTCGTAGGACTTGAAATATTACCTGGAGGTGTTGCTTGTGTTCGTCTAGTGAATTAGAGTAGATGATGATATCATCAAAGAACACTCTAGCAAAGGTTTGGTGAGGTCTAAGTAGCTTCTCCATCAAGCGGTTAAATGTGGTTGGTGCATTAGTCAAGCCAAAAGGCATGACGATGTATTTGTAAAGACCAAATGTAGTGCAAAATGTGGTCTTTACAATGTCTTGATCAAATATCCTTATTTGATGGTAGCCACTTTTTAGGTCAATCCTGCTAAAGTAGGTCGACCCTTGTAGCTTATCAAATAGGTCTTCTACCCGTGGAACGGGAAACCTATCCTTGATAGTGATCGTAGTTAATGCTCTATAGTCGACACATATACGATATGTGCCGTCTTTCTTTTGCACTAACAACACGGGTGAACAAAATGGAGATGAGCTAGGCCTAACCATGCCCTTCTCAACTAACTCATGCACTTGCCACATAATCTCCTCTTGTTAAGCTTGAGAAACTCTATAAGGAAGTTTATTAGGCGGTGAACTTCCTGGAAGAAGTTCAATTGCATGGTCATTATTGCCTCATTTAGGAGGTAATGCAGTAAAGTAGATTTGCCTTTCAGGGAATTTAACATTGGCAACAATGCAATCAAACCATGGTGCCCCTAGTATTACATCCTCATGCTTGAGAGGAGAGATAAAGAAGTCCTCCTTGTCTACATAGCTTTGGACATGGAGCCTCAATTTTCCAATTAAGGGAGTGATTGAGGCTTCTTGCCCCTTGAAAGCACCATCGGTGGGTAGGAGATCTCCCATCTCATAGGCTTGGATGCCTAGCTTGGTGGCCAACTCTATGGATATGAAATTGTGAGTAGAACCTGTCATGGATGCTTAAGAGTCAATCGTTGTCTGCATCATCGCCTACATCATCGCTAGAAGGCTCTAGAAGAATCTAGAAGGATCTAGAAGATTCTAGAAGTTCTAAAAGTATCAAGGAGATTCTAGAAGTTTCTAGAAGCATGGAGAAGATTCTGGAAGAATCTAGAAGTTTCTGGAAAGCTCTAGAAAGTTGAAGAAGGATCTAGAAGAACTAGAAGGATCAAGAAGTTTCTAGAAGCTTGGAGCATATTCCGGAAGAATCTAAAAGTTTTTGGAAAGCTCTAGAAAGTTGAAGAAGGATCTAGAAGGTTCTAGAAGATTCTAACCTCCTCAAGAAGAACCTAGATAGTCCTAACCTCCTCAAGCACTAGTATAAATAGGGGTCTTGGGCCACAAGCCCCTTAGTCTTGCCAATGCTAGTTGTGAGCCTCCTATGAGGAAATCCCTCTTCTAGTTCTTATGTTCAAGTCTTGTCCTTGCAATCAAGCCTTGTCTTGTACTCAAGTCATGTAATCCAAGTCTTGTATCTAGCTCTCTTAATAAAGTATTAAGTCTTGTAATCAATATTAAGCTTATCATCAAATCCAAGTTCTTGTACATTGTGAGCGCCTCCTCTTGCTCTCTTCTAGCTCTATACGTGCTCATAATAGAACCAGGGTCAAGGAGAATTAAAGCATCACGTTCTCTTACCTTTCCCCAAGCATGGCATAGAGGAGATCCTTTGTGGTGAGCATCCTTTTCTTGGATTTTGACCAAGGTAGCTCTAGAAATGATGATTTCAAAACCATATACTTGACAATTCCGTGCACACATTTTTAGAATACACCATACAATTTATTTTTTTCTTTATTTCAAACAAAAATCGTGTGTAACAAATCCATTTTTTCTTTCACTCATTGAAGAGTTACACACACCATGAACATAGAGGATTTGATGATACTTTTCAAGATTTACGTCATGATTTTTATTGGTATCCTATGAAAAGTGACTTTGATTTGCCAAAATATTAAAATGGCAACATGTAAGAAATTGGGCCTTTTACACTCTCTCCCCATTCTTGAAAGACCTTGAGAATACATTCCTTTGGATTTTGTTAATGGCTTCCCACTCACTATTCACAAGCGTGATCTGACATTGATCATTTTTCTAAGCAAGCATAGTTTAATTCGTGTAAGAAAACTCTCATAACACATCAAGCCGCACATCCTTTTCTTAAAATTTTCTTTCCTCATCATGGTTTGCCAAAAGTAATTATATATGATAGAGATTCTAAATTTTGTAGTGCTTTTTGCATTATAGTTTTTGAAAATCTTGAAACTACACTTGATTTTACTTCTGCATTTCATCCTTAGTCTAATGGTCTAACGGAAGTTACTAATCACACCATCTTGAGTTATTGAAAGCTTACGTTTCTTCTTAAAACAAAGAAATGGGATGATTATATTTTACAGTTTGCTTATACAATACCACTTATTATACTACATATACATCTCCATTCGAGATTGTATATGGTCACTCTCTTCTTACTCTTGCTTCATGCCTTTCTAACATTGTGCGTGATGCGGATTCCTTTTACTGCAAGTGTTCATTCTGCTATTAAGAATTCACAAGAATGTTACACTAAGTATGCTAATAAACAACACAAAGCACATGAGTTTAAGAAAGGTGATTATGTTATGCTTCGAATTGAAAAGCGAAAAATTAAAAGTATTGATACAAATGTTTTTGTAAAGCTTTCTCCTCGTTTTTATGGTTCGTTCAAGATTTTCGCTGTAATAAAGGATGTTTCATTTCATTTAGAATCACCTTCTCATTGGCACATTCACAATGCATTTCACGTTAGTCTTTACAACCCTTTCAAGGATCCCCACCTACACATCACATTTATGAAGATCCACCTTAACTTGTAGATCAAGAAGAGCAACTCATCCTTGACGAATAGTCGATCATGAGACCACCACCACACACACTAGCATGATTTACAAATGTTATCTTTTAGCCACCCTAGAGAAGATGCTAAACGAATGCATTATTTTTTTTTCACACTTTCCAGATCTTCTCCACACTTTTCATCACTCACGGTCTAGTCGATTCTCTATTGAGAAACTGAGGACAATTGTTATCCGTGGTGAGAGGATGTTACAAGTTTGGGCACCCTCCTATTGTATGTGGTTAGTATTACAATTGGGATAGCTTGCATGTAATGGTTAATTGCGGTGCTACCTTTTATTTTTACTAATAGTGAGATTGATGCTCTGTAAATATGAATTTTTGGAACTGAAGAGAAGGCGCCAAATAATATCTCTTTATTTATATTTACATAGTGTTTTAATTATTTTTGCCGATAAGTCAATATGATTTCATTGTATATACCAATTGAGAACTCACCCTATAAGGATCACATAACAAGTGATAACCCACCACTCACGGACTAAAGTGTATAGAGGCCTCAAATACTTGGCACCTAAAATAAGTTTCATAAAAAATTTACTCAACTTCACAAGAGGTGAGGTGCTGGTGGAGTTTTGGGGCTATAATTTTAGACCATTCTCGTGCAATATTCTCCTTTCTTAACTCTTATGCTAAGTTATATGTGTAGAAATTATGTCTACATCTGCTTCTCTTACATGCTTTCTCTATAAAGTGTCTTCTATGTGTGTGTGTGTGTGTGTATGGTGTCCTTGTTTAATTGTGTGTACTTGGGTTTTGGGAGAGATGGTGAGAGGTTGATGGTTGTTTGTGTGAGAAAATTGAATAGTTTAGGCTTCCGTTCTCCCTGTCTCCAAGCAGAGATTGATGTTGTGTAGATTAGAGTTCTGGGAATTGAGGAGAAGGTGCCAATTAAAATCTCTCGTCCATTTATATTTACACAATGTTTTAGTTATTTTTGTCACTAAGCCAATATGGTTTCATTATATATATCTAGTGAGAACTCAACCTATAAAGGTCATGACACTCATGGACTAAAGTGTAAAGAGGGGTCCCAAATACTTTGGCACTCAAAATAGGTTTCATCATAAAATTAAATACTAAATTCCATGCACTTTAAGTCAAAGACCCTTTAAGGGGCCTATGGGAGTAAGTGAACCCAACATTTAACTGTACCACCCAACATTTAATTAAACCAGTGGAGTACCAACTGAAAAAAAAGTCTCATTATTTTTGGCCTGCAGGAAAGGCCTTAGTGTTGAGCGACCTTAGGCGTTCTTTCACGGATGTGCTCCACGTGGACGGCCAGCTATTTTGGAGGTTAGAAAGGCGTGCAAAAACGTGCTTGGAGCCGTCTGCAGTTGCAGTTGCAGTTTCTTGACGAGGACTCTGGAGTCACGAGGGCTTGAGGCGGAACACAGAAGACGCCCTGCTTCATTGGCACGTGCGAACTTCATTGTGCTCAGAAGTTTCAACACCTTGGGTTTGTGCAACCTGTCAAGACGTCGACCCAAGGCTGGTGCGCTTCAGCAATACTCCTTGCGAGCTTGAGCACACCTCGGTTTTCTGCACCTGTCTAGACGTCCACGTGTCATCTTGAGGCTACTGCGCATTAATAAATGTAGCCAGCTTGTGCAGAGTCCAGACGCTCGATTGCCTGCGAGAGAGAGAGAGAGAGAGAGAGAGAGAGAGAGAGAGAGAGAGAGAGAGAGAGAGAGAGAGAGAGAGAGAGAGAGAGAGAGAGAGAGAGAGAGAGAGAGAGACTTGTTGGGTGTACCTCCACCTTACCTTCCTCTTGCAAACTTGCGATCACCTCAAAGAGAGAACTCTCCATAGCTGCCGCTGTCCTGAGGCCTCAAACAGTGCTCGAAAACAACTTTTTTCCAAAAACTTGGCAAACCTACATATGTGAAAGAGCTCATCAAAATCTTTGGTTTTTGAAGGATCACAGTCGAGCAGCCATGTCTCTCATCCCTAACATACGTGAGTTCGTTCTCTCTCTCTCTCTCTCTCTCTCTCTCGCTCTCTCTCTCTCTCTCTCTCTCTCTCTCTCTCTCTCTCTCTCTCTCACACACACACACACACACACACACACACACACACACACACACACTAGATGCAAAGGGAAGGTGTTTGGGCAAGAAGAAGCTATGTGCCGCTTTCACCGAATGGAAAGGGAACCAGCATGTTGCCTTGCGTTTAAAAATTCACGAGAAATTGCTTATCAGGGTCGACACGACGGTCCAAGGGGGTGCAGAGAGAGATATGCATGCATGCCATATATTGTTTTTTGGATCTCCTGGCTTTCTACACAGGTAGTCGATAGCCAGGCTTTAGCAGGCGCATGAGGCAGAGGCTAAAGGAGTCGGTAGCCAGGCTTCAGTAAGTGTAGTTCATCCTTACTAATGTGCATGCATGCACCTCTCTCTCTCTCTCTCTCTCTCTCTCTCTCTCTCTCTCTCTCTCTGTGTGTGCGCGAGCATCCCATCCCTGCCGTCTCTCACTACCCCTACCGTCTCGCTGTTTTCATCACCGTGACAGGTCATGTAGCTGCTGATGTGGCTTTTTGAAGCATTGTTAGGCAATGTAAGCCTTGAAATTTGAATCTGTAAGGAAATTGATTGGTTTTATATAAAGAGGAGCCAGTAGGTGTTAAGAGAATAGAGGTAAATTGACAAAATGTGAAGGTTTTTTCACCAAATTTACATTAATTTTTTCAAAATTCGGTAGGTTTTCTCACCTTCAAATATAAAATTTAGAGGTAATTTGTAGGTGGGATTACACTAAACATAGGTTTCTTTCGAGGACTGCCCCGCGCCATGTATTTTGTTTGTAGGTACTTGCACTGGCTTCTTTACTTGCACATAATATACGTTTCTTTTCAAGGTGTTTCTATTTCATAGGTCAGTGTAATATTTTTTTCCATTCCAATTGCGACTATTTACCTTTCTCCACGGAAGCAAGCTTAAGCTATGGTCTTCTACGAATGGAAACTACCCTTAGACGGGCAAATCAAGCCCATTTAGAATAGGTAAAGATATTTTTATTTTACGTGTAGATGAAGACATGAATTGATATATTACATACAAAAGGCAAAGCTCTTGTTATTTATATATATATATATATATATATATTGTAAACATGTGGATCTAGATGAATGCACAAATTTACACATACATACATACATAAATATGTATGCAAGCATGAACATAATATCCAAAAGCCAATCTAATATAGAAAGAGATAACCATTGTTTAATTGAACACGTTGCATGGATGCACCAAAATTTTATAGTTATGTAGATAGCTCTTGATATATGCATTTGTTTAGTTTATAGTTTTTGTAGAATATATAGAGAAAATCCATGTATTAATTAGTAAAGCAAGAGGCCTTCGCTACCAAGACATAGGTTAAGTGTATACTTGTTTGAGTACAATATCTACATTGGTGGAGTGACATGCTTCAAGTCTCGATAGCTCTCCACACAGTAGCACATCCTCTTCCAATTCCTCTTCACTTCAAGGGGTATCATAAATGTACTACATCGTTGTTTATATCTTGTCTCACAGTTCATCTCGACAAGAGGTATCACAACTATTATCACGGATTATTTATGTCATAGCTTGGATGGGTAGAGCAAGTTCATCAATACGCGTATATAGTCAATTAGAAACCTTTCATATAGTAGAAAAAGCTCATATTTTAGGTTTGTAATGTGGAGCATAAGGGTCTTGCCTCGATTGAATTATCATGAAACTTTACTTCTTTGTTAAGTCAAGTACAAACAACTTGCACCAGACACCTACACACGACCACCTTTGTTGAGATTCTTGATTGTAATTTGGGTTTGGTAATAAAGCAGGAGGCCTTCACTACCAAGAGGCAAGTTGAGTTAGTATCTACATGTATAAGTAGAGATTGAAACCGGCACGCTATTAAGACGAGACACAATTTACCATGAGCACTGGTTTTTGGAAATCCTTTTCCCTCCAAGTGCTCGGGAAAAATCATTTCCTCGAGCATGCAAATTTCTTTCCACTGAGTTTGTCAAGAGGAAATTTTAGGCTCGTCCATTCACTGTTTCTATGATGTTCAACGCATGAGCATGGTGGGAACCCTAGACCACCAACCGTACACTTGTCCACTAGTTTATTACTCCCTTTGAATTTGATGTTTCTTTCATGTGTCCAAATGTGTCAAATCCATTTAATAGATTTGATAGTAGGTTAGCTTTAAGACTCGGTGAACGTTGAGAAAGAGAAGGGAGGTTGTAGTATATAAGTGGTCTTGCTGCTTCAAAAATTAGAATCCTTCCATTGGCACGCCCTCGTGATCCCTCACCTTGTTAAAAGAAAAAGGGAAAAGATGAAATTATGAGGGCGTGGTTTTGGAAAGCGGATTCTCTCTCTACCGACTTATGTGGAGCTCGCTGATTACTGTCTGCTCTGCACCTTGAAGATCAACAATATGTCAGCTGGCAATGATCGCTGGCTGAAGCAGCTTATGTGCGCAAAGTGATGACTGGTAGGATGCGTTCATTCTGCCATTGGACGCATGACTGATCGTCCCATGTGCGCACTACATCTCTCTCTCTCTCTCTGTGCACAATTGCAAATTTTCACTTTTGTCTGTGCCATGGGCATGCGTTGAAGGAAGCAATCACAGATGCCTTCACCGTCTGTGGCAAGAAACATCAGGGAGAGTATTCAAAGAGCTAGTGTAACAAATTGTCGAGTTGCAATGCAAGAGAAAAGTAGCAACTAGGGACCGATCAAAATACATTAAGACTGCAAGGCCGAGCCTTTGTGGAGAAGGGAACGTTTTGGGGACTTGTAAGGGTGAGGTGATGCAAGCAAGAGGAGGTGAGGGCGAGGCAATGAGAGTAGAGAATCTTTGAAGAGCATCTTCCAACTGATACATTTTATTTTAGAGATCCTCTATGTTTCTTAACCAACTCATATAAACCGGAACTCACCGGATGCAACAAACTTTGACACGTGGCACTGGAAAACGAGTCTCCTTAATATATAGTATAGATCCCGAAATTTTTCAATTCTTGTGATAAAAAAAACTTTAAGCGAGAAAATAAGAAAGGCAACTCAATGGTCTGTTTGCCTGCCAGAAAGGACACACTTACCAATTCTCCCCAATTCAAGGTCGAAGTTTGATTTACTAGTGTTACACTAAACCTTGTAAAATTTACCTTTTCTTCATTTTACAATTGTTGCTTATTGTTGCTTCAAATTTTCATCAATGAGCGGTTCAGGTGGGCGCCTTGCAATCCACGTATCAGAGAGCCCATGGGCATCATGGAAAAAAGGAAGGGCCTAAAATAGGTGCTAACTGCTAAGGATACATCCTTCACAGTGTCGAAGAGTACTCCCATGGCGAACCCCCTCGCAGAGCTTCAAGCTCTGATGGACTATAATGTAAGCAGAGTAGGGTCTCGCTCTTTTCGTCCTCTTCCTCCGCCTGCGCAAGATGGAGGCAGCCTTTTATTTCCACCCACAGAGCCCGAGCAAGCTGAACCTGAGGATGTGGGTGTGCTGCCGCAGCCCACTTCCTCGACGACCCCCCTCCATTCCTTTGCCATGCTTTCCCTTGCCTTCGCGCCGGCCTTCTCACCCACCCTTCTCCCCTCCTCTACGCCTACACCGACACGTAATCCTAACCCGTACTCCTCTGTCAAGTCTGCCCTCCCCCCTCCTTCCTTGAAGAAATGTGCCTTGCCCTCTCCCTTCATGCCTGCCATATCTGCTGCAGCGCTTGCAACAGAGACCCCCTTCTTCACGTCCTCTTCCAAGACCAGAAGGAGCTCAACAGCTTTCCCGGACTACCAGCGGCTTCCTGACAAGAGCAATCGCTTTGGCGACCCAAGCAATGGTGCTGCAATGCGGAAAGCTTCCATAGTTTGGTTCAGAAATGACCTTCGCTGCCATGACAATGAAGCTCTTGCTGCTGCAACCAAGGAGTCCGTATCTGTTCTACCTGTCTACTGCTTTGACCCACGGGATTACGGCAAGTCTTCAGCTGGCTTTGACAAGACGGGCCCTTATAGGGCCAAATTTCTTCTAGAATGTGTCTCTAACCTGAGAGAGAACCTCAGAGAGAGGGGATCAGACCTTGTTGTGAGAGTTGGTAAGCCAGAAGAGGTTTTGGTCACTCTAGCTAAGAGCATTGGGGCGGATGCTTTGTATGCTCACCAGGAGGTGTCCTGTGAAGAAGTGGTTTCAGAGAAGAAGGTGTCTTCTGCATTGCAGGAGCAAGGAGTGGATGTGAAATACTTCTGGGGAAGCACTTTGTTCCATGTTGATGACCTGCCATTTAAGCTTGAGGAAATGCCAATAACATACAGTGGGTTCAGAGAGAAGGTTCAAAATGTGAGTGTGAGGCAATCTGAAGAAGCTCCAAAGCGCCTCAAAGGGCTTCCTATTCGAGGAGGTGTGAAACCCGGAGACATTCCTAGCGTTCAAGAGCTAGGCTTGAAACCCATGAGTGGACAGCGTCAGGTACTTTTTGAATTGTACATTGCTTGATTCTCTTGATAGCTGAAATATTTGAGCAAAGTTTATTGCATATACCTGGCGAACACAATTCAGTCCATAAATGCTTTTGTTTTGGGGGATGCGAGGGTCTCGGTGGAATCATTGAATCTCACTTTTCGAGTATTTTTATTTGTTGACAGTTGGTTACTTTCAAAAGGTATGGACCACCCGAGAGGAAATAGAAAGGAGTTAGCTTCTCCTTTCGGCTCTTTTGATCAAGGAGTTGGCTTCTCCTTTCGTATTTCGGCAAAGTAAAATTAGCCATCACACCCAGACCGCACTGTTCTTCCACGGGTGTCTTGATGCACTAAAATTACATACCCAGGCAATCTTATCCAATTAGGAATATTTAGTGGTTGGCACATCCCAATGCAACACAAATGCTCACATATGCATGTTACAAGACATAGAAACATAAAGCCGCCGATGAACACTCCTCCTGCATAACCTTACAAGATATACAACGACTCCCTCATCACTCCTCCCGCATAACCTAAAAAGGTCCGGGCCGGGAGATATAGAGGCTTTTTACAATCAAACGTCCCCCAGACCGTAGCTTGCGTCGTTTGGAGGTACTGAGAGTAATCACTGGTCAGACTTCTTAATACTCTTTCCGTATAATCATCTAGGTCCTGGCCGAGAGTCACAACAATTATTTTACAAGCATACAACCAAACGCTCCCAAAGCATCGGCTTGCGTCGTTCGGAGGTTTTCTTGCATACAACAAAATGCTCCTCAGGCATCGGCCTGCGTCGTTTCGAGGTTCAAACAATACCAAAACAATATTTCTCACTTCTCCACCGGGAGTGAAATCACCAATCAATGAACCCAGTATGAAAACCAGAGTCAAACATTTCAAATCGGCACCAAAAACAGGTTCAAAATAGATACCATCCATTTTAAACAAATTCCAACAGGATCACCATTTCAAACTCAAAAAGCAATCTCGACATCAGTCGAGCTCGAAAAGTCGACCGACTTTCCATTCTGAAACCTGCACCAAAAATTAGGGTTAGGTTCATTCCATAAGGTCATAGCCAAGCACAGCATGGTCCATCGGCTTTGGGACCGACATTGTTTTCTTTGGCGGCGATGGTAGTCTCAAGATAGCAGTCACACTGAACCTCCGTGGTTATCAACGAGAGACACTTGCTGAGGAATGTCGAGGAATTTCAAGTTATAATCTGCTAAGGTTTCCATGGCAAGCATTTCAGGATACCCCACTCTGCTAGAAGTTGCACTCCAAAGGAAGATGTCAGAAACCATATAACGTTGGGCAAAATTTTTCTTGAAAGCTTGCCAAGTACTTGGAGTATGTTGCTTGGTAGCTATCAACATCTGCATGGCACTGCCTCTGAGAAAAACAGCAGCTCGAAATAAATCTTGGATCCTTCTCTTGTAAGCGATCTTTATGGCTTATGCCCTGTAAGACATGAGCGGTGAAGACGGGAGCGCGCTCGAAGTAAGGGTGGGAGTGGCTAGTAAGTTCGGGTTCGCACCACGAAGCTAAAATCTCCACTGGACTTCGGAATCGCTCTGTCAGCTCTTTTGTAGGACCGATATGCTTTCAGAAAAGCACACGCCTGATGCTCTGATATCACTGTCACAAAACGGGCACTACGTGCCGGTAAAAAAAGAACAGACTGAACAGGCTTTTAGCACTTCAATAGCAACGGAACTGAAAGAGAGAGATGACACGCGACATGGAGTGGCGGAATTCCATCCCAGAGAGTATTGGCCCCAAACCTTGGCGCCCCTTTCGGTATTTCTTTATATTGCATCAACACAATACAAGCCGGTACTCCGGACTCTGCACCTTCTCCAGGAAGCATGTAGAGAATGAGCTCATGGCCTCATATTTAAAGGCCCTAGGCCCCAAAAGCAGTTTACAATGAAAAGCCTTCAAACTCAAAAGCATCTAGTCCAAAAGCAATGCCAAAAAAGATGCCAGCTTAAATCACGGAATTCTGTACAGCAGTCAGCACAAACACGGAAATCTGTACAGTTTGTCACGTCATCATGTTAGCGCAATTTTCAGATTTTTCGTACAGCTGCCACATCATCAATTTCTACGCAATTCTTTCTTTGTGTGTGTGGGTCCTGCTTTATTTTAATCCTTTATGTCACTAGGGGCCCCATCGAACGGGGTCCCCATAAGTTGGTAGGTGTCACAAGACGAGCACCACGTGCCAATAGAAAAGAACAGACTGAACAGACTTTTAGCACTTCAATAACAACTGAACTGAAAGAGAGAGACGACACGCAACACGGAGTGGCCGAATTCCACCCGAGAGAGTATTGGCCCCAAACCTTGGCGCCCCTTTCGGTATTTCTTTATATTGCATCAACACAGTACAAGCCGGTACTCCAGACTCTGCACCTTCTCCAGGAAGCATGCCAGAGAATATACCCTAGCAAGGCCCTTGGCCTAAAAAGCAATTACAGTGAAAAGCCTTCAAACTTAAAAGCATTTGGTCCAAAAGCAAAGCCAAAAAGCTGCCAGCGTAAATCACGGAAATCTGTACAGCTTGCCACTTCATGAGCCAGCGCAAAACGTGGAAATCTCCCTGCTGCCCTTAGGGTTAAGATTAGGGTTTCTGCAGTTTTAGGGTTTTTGGCAGCAAAATTAGGGTTTGTAGGTTTTAGGGTTAGGGTTTTCAGAATTAGGGTTTGCAGATTTTAGGGTTAGGGTTTTCAAAATTAGGGTTTGTAGATTTTAGGGTTAGGGTTTTGAGAATTAGGGTTTCAGCAGTTAGGGTTTTTGGCAGAAATTAGGGTTAGGGTTTGTGCTTTCGGGCAGCCACGTCATCACTTTGTGACAGTTTAGGGCCACATCTGTAAGTTGGCTCCATTGTTTAGGCTTTGACACGTCAACAGTTTGTTACAGTAAGACTTCTTCTTCTGTTACTTGTTCTTCTTAGGGTTTAGGCTCCTCGGCCGGGATCTGCAAGTTGGCTCCATTCTTCAGGGCTTTGACATGTCAGCAGTTTCTGACAAGATCACACATGGGTTCTTGCAGAGAATCTGAGAGAGATAACTCCTCTCAGCAGGAAGGCAAAGAAAAGTTGAAATCTGGCGTGGGAACTGATGAAGAATTGGGCAAATTTTCGACGGAGAAGTTTGCTAGAGTGGAGTACAAACGTTAATTGCAAGTGTGTGAAAGATTGATTGTGTACTCTAGAGACCTGAAATTTGCGAAACATCTGAAGGCTTACCCGACGGATGAGATTCACACGAGATGGCGAGAGACCAACGATTCTCCTCTTAGGTCGGGAAGGAAGTTGAAACAAACAAGTGAAAAAAAAACGGAAGCTGTACTCGTTGAAAGTGTCACTAGCGTGTGACTACTATCTATCCTTTTTGTCGATTTCTTTCTTATTATTTATTCATTTTCACTTTTCGGAAACACCCCTCGGGAAATCTAACTGCCCTGCATTGCATAGCTAGTGTGGAACTGTTCAGAGGGAGTCCAGGCCTGAGGGCAAGAGAGCACTAAGGTTGGACAAGGACTATGGTTAGCCAAAGTGGGGTCATTGACTAGCCAAAGTGGAATCCTTTGCTACAGAAGCTACATTTCAGTTCTCGGTGTGGCTGCAGTGTACAATACAAAGAGGGTCAGATGATCTAGAAAGATACAATGGTAGCATCTCCTAAAATTTAGGGAACTGCTATTTTGGACCTAAAAATGTGTTCGCGTCATTACCTCCGGAAGGACAAGGGGAACATTTTATTACTTTGCCGTGAAGTCAACTGGGCAACCGGTCAGGATATTTTTGAGCGGCGAACCCGAAACGGGAAAATGCTTGTAAATGCGCCAAGTGGCACATTTCTGTGCACTTTCCTCATGCATGAAGAGGGGGCGCTGATTTTAGAGAGGAGAGGGCTCATTTTCAGCCTGTCATTTTTTTCTCTATTACTCTCTCATGATCTTCTTGAGTTTTCTAATTACTTTCACAATTTTCTCTCTCCTCTTCTAATGCTAACAACTCTGCTACTATCGTTATCTTCACAGGTTGAGAGCTTCAATGGAGTGCTTGCTTACCTCTTATGTACAGTGCGGTGCCAGGAGTGATGCCCTGCACGCTACGCACTGCCCTCTCTCTCCCCTATGGCAATATGTTATGCCCCTCTAGTGGGCTTTTCAATTGACCAATGTACAGTTGTGTGGGTTCATGCGCGATTCCCGAGGCAAGAGCCTCTTGCACATGTACTGGATTAGCTAGCGGCTAATCCTCCGCAGGTACAGGTGATTCGGAGAGGTTTCACGTGCGAAATCTCGCCCGATTCAAAGGGCAAGTAGCCCTACAGGTGCGGGAGCTTGAGGACTTGCTACGGATGCGATTGGCACGCAAAACGGAGCCCGAAACAGTGAATTACAGCCTGCTGTGTATTTTTGCAGGTTTAGGGTTTTGGCCCTAAACGAACCCTAATACCCCTAGGAGGTTCGGGGACGTGAGGGGATCGCTGTACAAGTGATCTGGTGCATTTTCGGGGGAGAAAACAGAGAATTCAGCGCGCTTCAGATTCTCGCCAGGTTTTGTAAAGTGTCCAAATGCGTCGGGAAAGTCATCCAATGCGTGGGGATACTGAATGTGAAGGGTCCTAGTATAGTTATGCTGCCGAAATTGGGCCAGAACAGTTGAAATTCAGCCAAGACTGTGCGGGGCAGCTTGTAGGGAACCACAACTTTTATTCCCTAATTTAGGGGCCAGTCTGGTGTCGGTCTTCTCATACAGGTGCAGTCTAGCAGCGTGTATCCCTTTCCCCTTTGTTGTGTCTTGAAAGTACAGGTAAAGTGGGCGACAAATTAAATGGGTGAAAGCAAATAAGGTTGAAAGAGCTGGACAGAGCTCTTGAAAAGAAGATGAACCAGATAATGAAAGGCTTGAATCACTCTCGGAAGAAGAGGAAATCGGTGGATTTCTCCGGTTATTTGGGCAGAAGGCGAGTTTCGAGGTGGCAAGCAGATCCAAGAAGCATGCTCGCTTGGAGAAGGACTCAGATTTTCTTCGTCTTTAGAGAGTTCCGACATTTCGCCATCCTCTAGTCCGAGAGAGGATGAGAAAAGGCGGAAGAAGCGGAGAGAGCAAGAAAAGAAGATTTGTGAAAAAGTCTAGGAGGCATGGGAAGCCATCTAGCAATTCAGAGGAGGAGAGCTCGTCCTCTTTTGACAATGAACAAATGAGCAAGAAAACCAAGGAGTTTAAGGAAGGGGGTCAAGCCGTCAAGCTTCATATGTTTTAAGGCATTGGGACACCCATCGAGCCCTTGAGTTTGTACAGCAGTTTGATGTTGCCTTCTCTGGAGGTTGGTTCACGGCTCAGTCCAAGGTGCGAAGGGTGGTATCTTACTTGAAAGGAAATGCATAGACATGGTGGTCTACTTTGTTGTTATGCAGAGAAGCACGTGCGACGTGGTTAGAATTCAAGAAAATTTTCACGTTGACCTTGATATCAAATGAATATGAAGAGATGTCATCACGGCTTGGCTAAGAAAGATACATTGGATGACTATGACGAGAGGGTTTTTGGATACTTATTTGCCAGTGTCTTTGTTTCGGAAGGTCACTTTTAGGGACCAAATTGAGCGGTTTTGTTGTGGTTTGCCAAAAGAGATTCGAGAGTATTGTCTAGAAAAGAAGTCTGGCTGTATTGTTGGGATGCATGCCGGCTCACTGACTTATCCTATGGACATGACAATATGCACCTCAACAAGGCAAGAGTCTTCCAATGAAGAGAATGAATTAGGGGAACCGGATGATAGATCATCAGAGGATTGCGAAGAAGAAAGAGGAAATTATGAACCTAGTGAAAGAGCTTCTAGAGAAGGGTCTCATTCAACCCAATGGATCACCTTATTGTTCGCTAGTGTTGTTGGTTTTAAAGAAAGATAAATCTTGGAGAATATGCATTGACTATAGGGCTTTCAACAAATTCACCATCAAGAATAAGTTTCCAATTCCCAAGATCGATAATATACTAGACAGACTTCATGATTCACTTGTTTCAATAGAATTGACTTGACGAGTGGTTATCATCAGATCCGAATTTCTCTTGGGAATGTCTATAAGATAGCATTAAGGACGTCTTTTGGATTGTACAAGTATTTGGTGATGCCTTTTGGTCTCATGAATGCTAGTACAACATTTAACAGGATGATGGCCAGGATTTTTCAAAGAGTATAGGTCACTTGTGCACCTTTTTCGAAGATATCATCGTATTCTCCATGAATGAGGTAGAGCATTGACACCACTTGCTACAGGTTTTCTAGGCACTCGGGCAACATTGGTTGGTGGTGAAGGGGAAGAAGGGTGAATTTTTCTTACTTGAGATCCACTTTTTGGGACACATTGTCTGTGCGGAGGGTGGAACCGACCAAGGTTGAGACTATCAGAGATTGGCCCAATTTGAAGAATGTTGATGAGATGCGAAGCTTTTTGGATTTGTGCTTTTACTATCGGCGGTTCATTCAAAAGTTTGAGGAGATTGCTTCTTCTCTGGATGCTTTGACACAGAAAGGGTTTCCTTTCATTTGGGGACCATGTGAGATTGCAGCCTTCAAGACTCTTAAGGATAAGGGGAAGTTTGTAACTGGCTGAGTGTTGGTTTTGCCAGACTTGCAAAAGCCATTTGAGGTATACTGTGATGTGTGTGGTTGCAGTTTGGGAGCAGTCTTGATGCAAGAAGGCCATGTTGTAGCTTATGAGAGTAGATTGTTTTCTAGACGTGAACGGATTGCATAGATTTATGAGAATGTTGTAGCTTATGAGAGCAGAATGTTTCCTAGACCGGAACGGGTTGCACAGATTTATGAGGAGCTGTTGGCGGTTAATCCATGCTCTTACTCGGTGGCGACACTTTCTACTCGGAGCCGATTTTACAGTGTTCACTGATCACCAGAGTTTACGCTATTTCTTGTCCCAAAAACAGCCTTCGGACAAGCAGATGCGGTGGGCAAACATTTTGCCACAATTCACTTTCAAATTGTGCATGTTCAGGGACAAAAGAATGTGGTGGCAGATGCATTGTCTCGTAAGCCTTTGGTTTTGGCTATTTCAGCAGTTCATCATCATAGCTTCGAGGATATGGTAGATTAGGCCATAGATCCGGATTTTGCAGACATCTTTGATCGATTGCAGAGTAGGGAAGTACTTGCGAGCTATTCGCTCAAGGAAGGCTATTTTGATGCGGAAGAACTTGTGTGTTACACAAGCGCTGAGAAATAAGGTTTTGACAGAGTGTCACTGTCCACCTTTTTCGGGCCACTCTGGCATGTACCCCTGTAAGGTGCAGCAAAAGTGTGTTGAACTTTGCTCAAGATGAGTGCTCCGAACTGTGCTCAAGATTCCTTTTACTTACGGAAGGGGAGCCTTCCGTTCCTATAGTGAGAGAGTGCAATGGACACAAACAAAGTGAACACTGTGAATGAAGGTGCTGAGACTGAGAGATAGAGAGAGAAGAGATTACGACACCAGAATGTTGTCAAACCCTCCTCCGAAGGCCCCACTCTCTATGGCGAGAGCGGTCTACTTATGATTGCACAAATCTCTACAATGCTTGGACTTGCCGACGATGTCGACGACGATGAGGACGACGACGAGACGGGCTGAAATATGAAAACGCGAAGGGGCTGAAATCTGCAAATCTTTATCTGCTGAATTCTGACTCTATGTCGGTGACGATGGTACGACGACGACGCGCTGAAAACGCAGATGCTGAAATCTGCGTTTTCCGGGCTGAAACTCTAAACTTCGTGGGATCTGACCGTGCGGCGAGGATCTGCTGCAAGAAGGTGAGATGTGCGAGGTTCGGGACTTGTTCTGCGATGTCTGATTGTTGAAAACTGAAAACGCTGATGCTGCTGTGGATCTTCTCGTGATGGATTTGCAAAACGCTGAATTGCTATGCTGATCCAAAAACGCTACGCTGAAACTGTGTTCCGCTGCAAAAACGCTAGGGCTGATCCGTCTTCTATTGCAAAAACGCTAGTGTTTCTATTGTCTTGCTGTTGCCGGCTTCTCTGCAATGCAAAAACGCTAGCTTCTCAGATGGGCTGAAAACGCTAGGTCAGTTGCGGGGTTGGTCTTGTTGAGAAGTTGCCTGTTGAGCAAGTGCTCCTGCTGTCTCTTCTGCCAGAAAGTGCTAGCGCTAGGGTTTTCTTATGTACTAGGCTAGTAAAATTGCCCTACCCAGTCCCCAACAAGTCACTTAAAAATAATAAATGAAAAGGGAAAATAGGTCTATGCATTGTAAAAATGCTCCTGATGGGTTTTGATGGAAATCTGATGATCATGCTGTGTGCAACTAGAGGATATGCATCTACTCTTAAGTGTGGACATGCACGGTCTGCGAACAGACTCACAAAAGTGCCAGATCACTTCCGATTCTAGACTGACTTGTCTGAACTGAACCCTGGTCATGCTGTAGCTTGTCCACGGACACACAGGGTTGGATGTGTCCTGTGACATCCCCTCCTTTTCAAAGTGAGGTACTGGTACCCAACTGTATGGCGTCGAGGGAGATCGCCAACAACATCCGGAATCCTGGAAAGGACTCTTCACCGGCACACCTCAGGACTCTTCGCCGGCCCACTCTGAGGTGTGGGTCGTGCGATACTTGAACTTCATAAAACGCTTTCTTCTATGGGCCGCGGCGAAAGCGACACAAAGTTATCTTCAATGCTTCCACTTCGTCTATAGTCATGCGTCTACCTTCTTCAAGAATCTCCGAGGATGAAAATTCCTTAAACCACTTTGAACAACACAACATGAACATACCCGTTCCATGTAAAGTGACTGGAAAAGCTCGTCTTCTCTAAAGACTGTGCATGCAATGTAGATGAACATAAAGACGGAGTGTCAAACCGTTCATGAAACACACGCAAACATTGAGATCGAATCTTGGGTTGCTGATCTAAATCAATCAACTGTGGCAAACCATAATGGAAATGCCGATGCTTGATGCTCAATCTTTCTTGTGCTCTTCCGGAAAATATGTAAAGCCAAGGAAGAGACATGGAATGTGACTTCCTTGAATGCATACTTTTCAGCTTTCCATGAGAAATCTGCATACATCCGTGCTCATTCATGAGTGAATCATGCTCAACGTACAATATGTCATGCCTAGGAAAAGGGATCACGTAAGGACGCTGACTAAAATACAGGAAACGATCACGAATGAAACACTCGAACAATGTCTGCTGACTAATCATGCGAACACATAGTACTTCCTGTGGGGGTTCTTTGGACCTAGGCTTGAGAGCCAAGATCGGTTCTTCGTGTTTGATCGAATCTTCTTGTGGGGGTTCTGTGGACCTTGACTCCAGAGCCAAGATCGGTTCTTCGTGATTGATCGAATCTGCAATGAGGTTAGCTTCACTAGAATAAGCATCAACTAACCCATCATCCTTGTGAACAATCACATTGTGATCATACAAATCATCACGCTCATGAGAAATCACATCTTGATCATGCAAATCATCATGCTTGTCATTGTCATGCAATTCTTCATGCTTATCATCATGCAAATCCTGTGTGTCATGCTTTGGAAAAGAAGAGACTGAGAGAGTCTCCTTTTCCCGAATCTCTTGCATTTGTGCTTGCACTTGAGAAAAGAATCGGAACAAGGCGTCTTTTCTTTCGTTGTGCTCATGCTCTATGGCTGCCGTTCTGTCTTCGTATTTACGCTCAATTTCTGCTTTTCTTGCTTCGTGTCTTAACTTCCTTGCTTCGCGTTCTAACTTGCTGTCCATAAACATCTGCTCCAACTCCTTTATAGGAGTTAGTGCGATCCTTGGCGTAGATGGGGAAGGGGGAGGGTCGGAAAAACCTCTTGGTGGGAAAATTCTTCTTCACCACCCTCATGCTCATCACCTTCATGCAAAGTATCCATTCCGTGTCGGGTGATGACCATCCACTGAAGTCTTGGGTTCTTAAGTTCACGAGGAACTTGGTTCTTGTGGGTCTTGGTTCTTGTGGGTCTTGGTTCTTGGGTTCTTGAGGTTCTTGAGGTTCTTCTTTAGCTTGCAATCTGTGTTAGAGAAGGATCTTCTCTTCTCCCATGTTCTGCTGTTTTCCGCGGGCGCATCCCTTGGCGGCCTTGCGCTCACACCAAGGTTGCTTTTTCCCACCTCACGTCAATTGGCTGGCCGCTAAGTGCACGGTTCGCTCTCAATGAGTGAAAAGAGGCACAAGGGGAGGCTGGACAAGCCCTTCTTTCTTGGTTTCCTGTCACTTTTCAAAAACACGATTAGGAATCGACACGCCCAAGAGCTCTTGGGTTACGTGCGACCGCAACAAGCAAAAAAAAATTTGTGGTTCTTGTGGTTCCTTCCTTGAGTGGTATAGAACACTAGCAAAGCTTTGATACCAATGTAAGGTGTAGTGGAAGTGAATGTTGAACTTTGCTCAAGATGAGTGCTCCGAACTGTGCTCAAGGTTCCTTTTACTTACGGAAGGGAGAGCCTTCCGTTCCTTTAGTGAGAGAGTGCAATAGACACAAACAAAGTGCTGAACACTGTGAATGAAGGTGCTGAGACTGAGAGATAGAGAGAGACGAGATTACGAAACCAGAATGTTGTCAAACCCTCCTCCGAAGGCCCCACTCTCTATGACGGGAGCGGTCTACTTATGATTGCACAAATCTCTACAATGCTTGGACTTGCCGACGATGCGGACGACGACGAGACTTTGGCTGAAATCTGAAAACGCTAAGGGGCTGAAATCTGCAAATCTTTATCTGCTGAATTCTGACTCTATTTCGGTGACGATGTTGATGACGATGGTACGACGATGACACGCTGAAAACGCAGATGCTGAAATCTGCGTTTTCCGGGCTGAAATTGTAAACTTTACGGGATATCGTGTGGCGAGGATCTGCTGCGGGAAGGTGAGATGTGCGAGGTTCGGGACTTGATCTGCGATGTCTGACTGCTGAAAACTGAAAACGCTGATGCTACTGTGGATCTTGTCCCGATTTGGAACTGCAAAACGCTGAATTGCTATGCTAATCCAAAAACTCTAGGCTAAAAGTGTGTTCTGCTCCAAAAACGCTAGGGCTGATCCGTCTTCTGTTGCAAAAATGCTAGTGTTTCTGCTGTCTTGCTGTTGTCGGTTGCTCTGAAATGCAAAAACGCAGGGCTGATCTGTCTTGCAAAAACGCTAGCTTCTCAAATGGGCTGAAAACGCTAGGTTAGTTGCGGGGTTGGTCTTGCTGAGAAGTTACCTGTTGAGCAAGTGCTCCTGCTGTCTCTTCTGCCAGAAAGTGCTAGGGTTTTCTTATGTACTAGGCTAGTCAAATTGCCCTACCCAGTTCCCAACAAAAGTCACTTAAAAATAATAAGTGAAAAATGTCAAAAATAGGGAAAATAGGTCTATGCACTGTAAAAATGCTCCTGATGGCTTTGATGGAAATCTGATGATCATGCTGTGTGCAACCAGAGGATATGCATCTACTATGTCTGGACATGGACGGTCTGCGAACACTCACAAAAGTGTCAGATCACTTCCTCTTCTAAATTGAACCCTGGTCATGCTGTAGCTTGTCCACGGACACATAGGGTTGGATGTGTCATGTGACATCCCCTCCTTTTCAAAGTGAGGTACTGTACCGAATTGTATGGCCTCGAGGGAGATCGCCAACAACATCCGGAATCCTCGAAAGGACTCTTCGCCGGCCCACTTTGAGGTGTGGGTCGTGCGATACTTGAACTTCATAAAGGTCTGCAACGCTTGCTTCTTTGGGTCGCGCCGAAAGCGACACAAAGTTATCTTCAATGCTTCCACTTCGTCTATAGTCATGCGTTTACCTTCTTCAAGAATCTTAGAGGATGAAAATTCCTTAAACCACTTCCAACACAAAAACATGAACATACCCATTCCATGTAAAGTGACTGGAAAAGCTCTTGTCTTCTCTAAAGACTGTGCATGCAATGTAGATGAACATAAAGACAGAGTGCCAAACCGTTCATCAAACACACGCAAACAATGAGATCGAATCTTGGGTTGCTGATCTAAATCAATGAACTGTGGTAAACCATAATGGGAATGCCGATGCTTGATGCTCAATCTTTCTTGTGCTCTTTCGGAAAATGTGTAAAGCGAAGAAAGAGACATGGACTGTGACTTCCTTGAATGCATACTTTTCAGCTTTCTATGAGAAATCCACATACATCCATGCTCATTCATGAGTGAATCATGCTCAACGTACAATATGTCATGCCTAGGAAAAGGGATCACCTAAGGACGCTGACTAAAATACAGGAAACGATCACGAATGAAACACTCGAACAATGCCTGTTGACTAATCATGCGAACACATAGTACTTCCTGTGGGGGTTCTTTGGACCTAGGCTCGAGAGCCAAGATCGGTTCTTCGTGTTTGATCGAATCTTCCTGTGGGGGTTCTGTGGACCTTGACTTGAGAGCCGAGATCAGTTCTTTGTAATTGATCGAATCTGCAATGAGGTTAGCTTCACTAGAATAAGCATCAACTAACCCATCATCCTTGTGAGCGATCACATCGTGATCATACAAATCATCATGCTCGTGACAAATCATATCTTGATCATGCAAAGCATCATGCTTGTCATTGTCATGCAATTCTTCATGCTTATCATCATGCAAATCTTGTGTGTCATGCTTTGAAACAGAAGAGACTGAGAGAGTCTCCTTTTCCCGAATTGTAACAGACTTGGACACTCCAAGTCAAGAATCAATCGCGACAACACCAAATAACCACTTCAAAACAATTCATAGATCACAATAGATTTGCACTGGCCCGGTGGAGTTCCGTGCCTAGAGATATTGACCCCAAAGACTGGCGCCCCTTTCGGTATTTCTTTTTGTATTAATCAGTTCAAAGTACAAGAGAGTGGCTCGGGTTTCACTCTCAGACTTTGCGTCCAGATGCTCTGAGAAGTGAGAGCCCAAGCCACTTATTTAAAGGTTTACAAGGGATGCCAAAAGCAGAGCCCAAAAAGCTTGAAAGCAAAAGCTCTTTTCCCTCTCTCACAGAGAGCTTCTGAAAGCAAAAGCAAATTCTCTCTCTCTCTCTCACAATGAGAGCAAAAGCTGAGATTTTTGGAAATTAGGGTTTTTCGAAAATTAGGATTTCTTTTTCCACCTCCGCGATTTTTCGAAAATTAGGCTTTTTGGCAGAAATTAGGGTTTCTGCTGTCTGCCACGTCATGAGTTTGTGACATACCCCCCTCTTGAAAGCATTGTAATCGACCGCGATCACGCTTGCAAAACCGACAAAAGCCATAAACCGTCTTACCAGACACTGACTGTTAGTACCTATGTACTAGGAACACACATCTAGCACATGTACAAAATCGATAGTCACATCTCATGACACAAGACATCACGAGCCATCACAGGACATCACATGACATTCAACATTCATTCGGATCTTAGACCATGATTTATCGGCAATGTAGCTAGCAATCACATCTAGGTCCAATCGGGACCTCATCGATGTTCGATTGACTAACCCCTATTGCAACCATGTCATTCGAGATCAATCAGACCCAAATGCTGCAGTCATTTTGTCTATCAGTTCCTGCACTCAAAAGAAGTCAAAAACAAATCAGTATCTTTATCAGGAATTCCATTTCATAAAGTCATCCAGCAGAATATTGTCAGCTCTCAGTATCCCTGAAGCTCAAATAGACATCAGTGACTTTAGTATCAAAATCAAGGCATCTGTTGACAAAGGAGCGGAGTAACTCCCCTCTTGTGCATCCCATTGCACCAGATCTTCGGCCAAGTTGAATTTTCTGGGTTCCGTTTGGGAGTAAACTATGCTAAACCAAAACATCGAGGTAAAGTTTCACAATCCGAGGACCAGTGCTAGGTCCTCCTCCTCCATCCACTTCGCATCAAATGCAGGAAAGTTCTTGAACTTAACCAAGAACCGCCTTCGGACTTTACCTTTCTTCGTATCCGTATGCGCCAAAATCTGTTCAGGAACAAGGGTCTCCTCGTTTTCTTCCACTGTGGGTTGCTCCCCATCATCAGGCACATCACCCTTAACAGGTTTCAAGAGACTCACATGCAATGCATTGTGAATCCTCCAAGTATCTTGCAGTTCCAATCGAAAGGAGACATCATTTAGCTTTTCAGTAATCTGGTAAGGTTCGTAGTATCGCATACTAAGCTTTGGAAAAAGCCTCTCCTTTCCCTTGTTCTTTCTTAGGCGTGCCTTCTCAAAACGTAAGAGCACCCAATCATCCTCCTTCAATTTCAAGTCGCGACGATGGTGATCCGCTGCCTTTTTCTATTGTTCTTGAGACTCCTGCAAAGTACCGCGAACCTTGGCGAAAGCCGTATCCAAATCTCGCGAATATTCATCCGCTTCAAATATCTAATCTTTCGTCCTCAGGAAGGATGGAACCTTCGCAACACTTTCAACAATCTCAAATGGCGTCTTCCCCGTCGAAGAGTGTATCTTGTTATTGTAGGCAAATTCCACCAAAGGTAAGTTCTTTTCCCATTGAGTCTTTTGATCCGAGATACAAGACTTCAATAAATCTAAAACCACTGAATTGGCAATCTCAGATTACCGGTCAGTCTGCAAGTGGAACGATGACGAGAACTGCAACCGCGTGCCAATGTTCTCCCAAATTGCCTTCCAAAACAAACTCATATATCTGGGGTTTCTGTTGGAGACAATTGTCTCAGACGTGCCATGTAATCAGAAAATCATCGTGATCATTCTGTGTTCTCGGGAGATCAAAATTGAAATCCATTTCAATATTTCCCCAGGGGCGGGTAAGTATGGGTAAAGGCTGTAACAATTCCTGTGCCTTATGCCTGTCAAACTTGACCTTCTGGCATACTGCGCACAAACTCTTCCACATCCTTTTTGAGTCTCGGCCAAAAGAAGTATCTCTCTACCCCTTCATGGTGGTAGCAATGCCGCGGTGACCCGTAAAAGATGGACAGTGGCATTCAGTCATAACCTTTTCCTGCAACGGCTGTGTAACGCACAACATAGTCTTTCTCATCAAGTAGCCTTCCCGAAGGGAGTATCCAGTACTGTCTCCCCATCCTGTATCCGTGTGAAAATATCTGCAAAATCTGTATCTGTGGCATACTGATCGACCATATCCTCGAAGCTCTTATGATGTATCGCGGAAATAGCCAGAACCAACGGCCTCCGAGACAAAGCATCTGCCACTACATCCTTTTGTCCCTGCACATGGACAATCTGGAAGTGAAACTGTGACAAGATGTTCGCCCACTGGATCTGCTCTTCCGAAAGCTGCTTCTGTGGCAAGAAGTAGCGCAAACTTTGATGGTCTGTAAAGATAGTAAAATCCGCTCTGAGTAGGTAATGCCGCCACTGAGTAAGAGCATGGATAACCACCAAAAGCTCTTTCTCATAAATCTTTGCTGTCATCTCCGGCCTAGAGAACAATCGGCTCTCGTAAGCAATGACATGGCCTTCTTGCATCAAGACCGCACCCAGACTACGACCATAAGCATCACAAAATACTTCAAATGACTTCTGCAAGTCCGGCAAAGTCAAATCTTGTCCTGTAGTCAATTTCTATTTCAATGTCTGAAAGGCAGTCACCTCTGTGGATCCCCACGAGAAAGGGACTCCTTTCTGTATCAAGTTATGCAAAGGGGAAGCAACCTCTGCAAACTTTCGAATGAACCATCTGTAGTACGAACACAGTCCCAAGAAGCTTTCAACTTCATGGACATTCTTCAAATCGGGCCAATCACGGAGAGTGTCTATCTTGGCCGGATCCATTTGCACTCCTGTTGCTGAGACAATGTGTCCCAAAGAAAAAAAGTATCTCTAAAGCATATGATCTCTGTGTTCTGCTTCATTCTTGGAGAAAACAATGATATCATCAAAGAAAGTGCCAACAAATAGCCTGTACTCTTGGAAAATCCTGTCCATCATCTGGTTAAATGTCGCAGGAGCATTGGTTAAGCCAAAAGGCATCACCAAAAACTCAAATAACCCAAAAGTCGTCCGAAAGGTTGTCTTGTAGACGTCTCCCGACGCGATTCGGATCTGATGATATCCACTCTTCAAGTCAATCCTGCTAAAGCACGAGGATCCCTGTAACCTGGCGAGTATATCATCGATCCTAGGAATCGGAAATCTGTTGTTGATGGTGATTTTGTTGAGAGCGCTATAATCGATGCACATTCTCCAAGATCCGTCTTTCTTCAAATCCAACAACAATGGAGAGCAATTCGGTGACGTACTATGCTGGACAAGACTCTTTTCTAAGAGGTCTTTCACTGGGTTCATAATCTCTTCATTCTGTGCTCGGCTCACACGGTTCGGTGGCCGGTTCGGTGGCATGCTTGCAGGTATCAAATCAATGGGTTGATCTTCAGGCCCTCTGAAAAACTATCGGCATGAGTGTGGAGAAAAATCTTGGTGTTCTTTTGATCAGGTCAAAACATATTCAGCCTTTATGCATTGTTCAGTTCTCTCCCAAAAGAATGTGTAAGAAACTGAAGTTCATCAAGTACAATCTCTAAGCCCTTCATGTATCAAAGTCACTTTCTCGGCCTGGTAGTCAACCACGGCGTAGTTCTTGTGGTACCAAGGGATCCTGAGTAGAACGTCACTCGCGTGCCCTTAACACCCCTGTCATTGCAAACGAAGTTTGCCAATGCTCGGTATAATGGCAACATCCCATCCGGGTGCCAGTCGAACTACCTCCGCCTGTGGCGTCAGTCTGTCGGGCGTAATTTCCAAATCGAGCCGCCAATTCCAAGTGAAAAGAAGTTGGCCTTGGCTCCATCAAAAGAGCTTCGTGATCCTTCACTTTGCCCCAAAAGCGGCAAAGTTTGTACTTTCATTCATTAGATTCGGTGCAGGTTCCACGCCATGTGGTATCAGTTCTGCTTTTCTATCTGCCTTTTCTGCCACGTTCCTCAACTGCTCTCGAACTCTCAGGCCTGTCGTCGTCTTTATCATTCTGTTCTTATTGTGCCTTTCTTGGGGCACTTCGCGGAGATATGTCCCTGTTCCCCGCATCCAAAGCACTTCCCCTCTCTGATGAAGCGAGCTCTCTCCTCAGGAGTAAGCTTGGGTCGTACATCCTTTTTCTCTGGGTTGCTCTTTTCTTTCTACTTTCATTCCCAGAAGTCTGTTCGGCTCGTTGTGTCGTGCAGGGTTGATGTATACGTACGTACGGATCCGATCCGTACCGTACGGCCGTACTGTACGGATCCGTATCGTACGGATCAATCCGTGCGTGAGTATTTTTTTTTTCCTGGTTTTCGGGAATTCGCCAGCCGACGAGTGTATTTTTTTAGGGCGCCTATATGATGGGCCTGGCCATTTGATGTTTGGCTAATATTAAAGTCCCAAAGATTACAGATTACAGAGAGCGAAAAACACACGATTTCAGAGAGCGAAAAACAGAGAGCAGGAAAACGCAGAGCAACGCAGGAGTAAGCTGCAACACGCAAGGTAAAGACTGAGCACCCCTCTCTCTCTTTCTCTCTCGCTCTCTCCCTCCCTATTCTCTCTCTCCGCGTCACGCGAGACCTTCATGCTTATTTTTTTTCATATGTATTGCGCACTTGCAATGTGCAGACAGAAATCTTAGGAGCCAACATGCCTAAGCCATGCAACCCGTATTGGAAGGAGCACACCAATGTCATCCGCATCATCAACACGCCAGGGCAAGCTGGGAGTGGTACGCGACGATGGCAATGCAAGTACTGTAACTTTCAGCTCACCAGTACCATTTCTCGTGTGGTTAAGCACTTGACAAGCATTGGCACAACCAATAACTGTGGAGGGTGCAAGGAAGTACCAAAGGACATTAAGGATAAGTTGATTGCTGAATGTTTTCCAGCAATGTTTGCAGCGGAAAAGGTGAAAGGTAGTCAGAAGACACAGGATGCTCTCCATGATGCTCTTGTGGGAGACTTGGGTGGTTCCTCTTCACAGGTTCAGGAGGAGCAGCTCTCTGGCAATAGAAAGAGGGCTCGTACCATGCATGTCGATGTGGAGGATGATGAAGAGATGCATGCACCGAGGCAGAGTCAGACTACCTTGCCTTCTCGAGTGGCCTCTCTTTCTTGGGTAAAGGAGCGCTAGAAAGTGGCTGAAATGGAGATTGCTCGCACTCTCATTGAGTGCAACATCTCCTTTCATGTCTTGAGGACTGAGCAGTGGAAGAGGATGATCAGAGCCATAGCCCAGGTTGGACACACAGAATCTTGGTCGGGATTGGAATACACTAAGATGCGGACTACTATGCTTGATGAGCAGAAAGCATTGATAGATAAGGCATTGGTACCAGTGAAGGCAGGTTGGGGACAGTTTGGGTGCACCATCATTTCAGATGGCTGGAGTGACATTCGTAGGCGACACATCATTAATATTCTTGTGTCGTCTTGCCTTGGCACATACTTCTTGCGTGCTGTTGATGCAGGAAAGGCTGGAGAGCGGATTACAGGTGAGTTTATCTATAAGCACATCCGGCAGGCTATACTTGAGGTTGGCCCAGAGAATGTGGTGCAGGTTGTTACTGACAATGCCTCCAATTGCAAGGCTATGGGTGAGATGATTGAGGCCGAGTTTAACAACATTGTCTGGACTCCATGTGCAGCTCATTGTCTTGACTTGTTGATGGAGGACATAGGGAAGTTAACATGGGTGTCGCCTATTGTTTCTGATGCCACAAAAATGACTATGTTTTTCCGCAAAAAGCACCAGGCATTGGCTATCTTTAGGAGTCACAGTACACTTGACATGGTGCGGCCCTCAAAGACTAGATTTGCATATATGTATCTTGTGTTGCAGAGACTCTATGCATTGAGGGATCCACTTCTACAGACAGTAGTGGACCCGAAGTGGAGAGATATGCGTCACGCGCAGGAGGAGTCCACTAGATACATACAGCGGCGGGTGCTTGATGAGTCCTTCTGGATGGAGGTGCAGGGTTTGATCGCAGCATTGCAGCCAGTTTATGTGTTGCTACGCGTCACAGACATGGAGGGCTCCACCATGGGCCTAGTCTATCATCTCTTCGATGAGATGAAGACACACATCAGAGGCTGTAGATCATTGGCGCTGGATCGGTATGTACTTACTACTATGTACATTGTACTTGTTTCCGTAATGATTAATGATTAATCTATATAGTGTAATACTATAATGTATTGCACCTTGTTGATTCCATAGTGTCAAGACTCAAAATTCAGCCTATTAACTAATGTTCATTGTTGAGTTACAGCCGAGAAGAGATCTTGGCTATTGTAGATAAGCGATGGACATTTATGAGTAGGCCCATTCATGCGATGGCTGCATTGCTTCATCCTTTCTACAAGAAGCCAGAACTCTTTAATGAGAGGAGTCTGCTAAAAGGCAAGGATGAGTACATTGGTAGAATGTTTGAGGAAGATGATCAGCTGGACATTGATGCAGAGATCGCTAGCTATGAGAATAATTTAGGGCCATCATTTAATAGAGCTGTGGTGTTGAGGCCAGAGGCAACGAAATTCTCTCTTACATGGTGGCAGAGTTATGGAAGACAAGGTCTTTCGAAGCTCACTCGTATCGCTTTACGTCTCCTCTCACAGGTAAAGTTTTCTATCGTGATTCGTTACATTTTGCGTACATGGTTCATTGTGCATTGTCTATGACCATGTCCATTGTAATTTGTCACCATTGACACATGCCACATGCAGGATTGCTCTGCTGGTGCATGCGAGCGCAATTGGAGCGCTTATTCGCTTATTCACACGAAGATCCGCAATCGACTCAGCACTACACAACTAGAGAGATTGGTCTATTGCCGAGCAAATATGAAGCTTGTGCGAGATTACCACGCTTTGGGGACACCCAAGTAGGTTTGAAAGTTGAAACTTTGGGCTAGCATAACGCGTTTGTATACGCGAATATTCGTAATTACTACTTTCTACGTTGTTAATAATACGAATTGTATTTTGTTATTTAACAGGCAGATCCATCAAAATTGCACTTGGTATCAGAGGAGAGTGTAGATGAGACTGAGCAGCAGCAGCAGCAGCTTGTGAGGAACGAGCAGGAGGAGATTATTCGCATGCTACACAGAGAGCTGGAGAGTGTGGATCGATGTGTGACGAGGTCACGTGCACGAGTTCTCAGTCTTCCGTTAGTCGGGCGAGATGCAGATCCAGAGATTGTACGACGAGAGACCATTCGTCGAGGAAAGCTTCCTGTCCGTACTCCTCGGAGACGGGCAAATGAGGCTGTTTCTCTCATTCAGCCTACGGAGGATGATGATCCAGGACAGCAGAGTATGATGGCAGAGCAAGAGTATGATGAAGAGGGCAATGTCCTGATAGATGGGGACTTGCTCTCTTCAGCAGAGTCATCATCCTCATCTGATGAGGAGTTTTGAGATTCAGAGAGTAGAGTCCTGAGTCTAGATTCCAGACAGTTTGTTATTGCTTAGTCTTTGTTACTTTTGAGTCTTGACATCAGACATTTGTTACTTGTATGCTCTAGTATGAGCCTTTTTTGGTTGACACAGTTTTGTATGTGGACCATGATCCATCTTTTCTCGCAGTATGCCATATGGTACAATGTGCTTTTAGTATTGCCGCTTGCCGCTCAATGCTCGGATTTATAATTTGTGTCAAGTATGATGTATCTGATGTGTGTTTTGAAATTAGTACATGCAAAGTGGTTTGTTTTGGTTCTTGAATGTTTGAGGTCTCTTAAATGTAGAAAAGTGTTGAATGTCCTATTTTTTACCAATGGTACGTATTTTTACGTACATAAAAAATTTTCCTATACGAAACAACGTACAGTACGTACATATACAGAACGTACAGTACGTACACATCAACCTTGGTGTCATGGCCTCGTCTGTGGGGTAGGTCAGACTGCTAGAGTGAATGGCAAAGCCCCGCTTCGCATGACTCATCAACTCCTAAATAGAAGCTGACTTCTGTTCCAAGCAGTGATCTCGGATCTCTGTAGGTAGACCCAAGGTGACCCGCTCAATCTGTTCTCTGAACAAGATCTTCTTGAATGAAGAGGTGGGTAGAAAAGAGCTCTAGAATCTTTCACAATAAGCATTGATGTTATCTTGCTTAGTCATCCGAAGATGGTTCCAAGCAACTCGTACATCTCGTTCATATTCTTGCGTCAACCAAGAAGAAATTAAAAGCTTCTTAAATTTCAGCCATTTAACTGGCGCTTTCTTTGCATTGATGTTATCTTGCTTAGTCATCCGAAGATGGTTCCAAGCAGCTCGTACATCTCGTTCATATTCTTGCGTCAACCAAGAAGAAATTAAAAGCTTCTTAAATTTCAGCCATTTAACTGGCGCTTTCTTGTTTAAAAGAAGCGTGGCCCACCAAGTACGAGCATTCCCCTTAAAGTAAGAGGTAGCTCTCCGAATCTTGGAGTGCTCTGAATAGCGTCCTCCCGCGAAAGCGATGTCAAACTGCTGTATAAAAGACAAAGCCTTCGAAGCATCTGAGTATCCTGAAAAAGTATCAAACTTGATCGAGTGGCCACCTTCCTTAAACTCTCGGACTTTCTTGCTTTTATCTTCGAGAAAGTCATACTAGTTGGCTTTGTAAAAATTCTTCTTGTGCGCATAAAAGTTTCCATCATCGGAATCTGAGCTGTTTGTAGACGAGTCCTCAATAGAACTATCAGTCTCTGGGCGAGATTTAGTCTTCTTTGCCTTTTTCTTGCCCTTTCCGAAGCTTTGTTTCTTGCTTCGCTTTTTACCTTTTCTGTCTTCTTCGCTCGAATCTGAAGAGCTAGAAGAATTGTAAGAAGAAGAAGAAGAAGAAGAAGAAGAAGAACTGGGTACTCCTTCAAATTGAGAACACGCTTCTTCTGTTTCTTTGCCTTGTCAAATGTCGACTGACGACCCAAATATCCCGGGAAATCAATGACTTTCTTTTGCTTTTGGCCGTGCTTTTTGGCTTTCTTTTGCGCGTCAAAAAGCTGAGCAATCCGTGCATCAACCACCTCTTGTAATTCCTTCTCTGAATACTGTTTGTGATTAGAAGATTTCTTGAGAGTGGGTTTCAGGGGTGGTGTAGTGGTTTTCTGCCACTGCGCATGCACTCCCTGAAAAGAAGTCTCGCTCATATATTTTGCCAATTTCGGATCCTTCGCAAAACTGAGCATCATCTTTGTTGCATCGCCGATTTGACGACGCTTGATCTCTCTTTGCTCCGCTTGAGTAGGCCGAGGCGGGCCATACTCTGTCTGAATCTTCATTGTGATCCCTGCTCGCATCTCCAGATGCAGAGGGAGTCGACTGATCCTTGCGTGAAGCCCTACGTGCCGCGGAAAAAAAAAATGGGGATCGGATTTCCCGTAGAAGAGCCACCGGCCGTGCTCTGATACCACTGTAACAGACTTGGACACTCCAAGTCAAGAATCAATCGCGACAGCACCAAATAACCACTTCAAAACAATTCACAGATCACAATAGATTTGCACTGGCCCGGCGGAGTTCCGTGCCTAGAGATATTGGCCCCAAAGACTGGCGCCTTGTTCTGTATTTCTTTTTGTATTACTCAGTTCAAAGCACAAGAGAGTGGCTCGGGTTTCACTCTCAGACTCTGCGTCCAGATGCTTTGAGAAGTGAGGGCCCAAGTCACTTATTTAAAGGTTTACAAGGGATGCCAAAAGCAGAGCCCCAAAAGCTTGAAAGCAAAGCCTGAAAGCAAAAGCTCTTTTCCCTCTCTCACAGAGAGCTTCTGAAAGCAAAAGCAAATTCTCTCTCTCTCTCTCTCTCTCTCTCTCTCTCTCTCTCTCTCTCTCTCTCTCTCTCTCTCTCTGTCTCTCTCTCTCAAAATGAGAGCAAAAGCTGAGATTTCCGTCGCTCAAAAATATCCCAATTTTTTTTTTCACCTCCGCGATTTTCAGAAATTAGGGTTTTTGGCAGAAATTAGGGTTTCTTGCGTCCGCCACATCATCACTTTGTGACACGAATCTCTTGCATCTGTGCCTGCACTTGAGAAAAGAATCTAAGGCGTCTTTCCTTTCGTTGTGCTCATGCTCTATAGCTGTCATTCTGTCTTCATATTTACGCTCAATTTCTGCTTTTCTTGCTTCGCGTCCTAACTTCCTTGCTTCGCGTTCTAATTTGCTGTCCATAAACATCTGCTCCAACTCCTCCACAGGAGTTAGTGCAATCCTTGGCATAGATGGGGAAGGGGGAGGGTCGGAAAAATATCTTGGTGGGGAAATTTCTTCTTCACCACCCTCGTGCTCATCACCTTCATGCAAAGTATCCATTCCGCGTCGGGTGATGACCATCCACTGAAGTCTTGGGTTCTTAAGTTCACGAGGAACTTGGTTCTTGTGGGTCTTGGTTCTTGGGTTCTTGAGGTTCTTGAGGTTCTGGAGTCTTGAGGTTCTTGAGGGTCTTGAGGTTCTTCTTTAGCTTGCAATCTGTGTTAGAGAAGGATCTTCTCTTCACCCATGTTCTACTCTTTTCTGCGGGCGCACCCCTTGGCGGCCTTGCGCTCACACCAAGGTTGCTTTTTCCCACCTCACGTCGATTGGCCGGCCGCTAAGTGCATGGTCCGCTCGCAATGAGTGAAAAGAGGCACAAGGGGAGGCTGGACAAGCCCTTCTTTCTTGGGTTTCCTATCACTCTACAAAAACACGATTAGGAATCGACACGCCGAAGAGGTCTTGGGTTACGTGCGACTGCAACAAGCAAAAAAAAATTTATGTGGTTCTTTCCTTGAGGGATACAGAACATTGCCAAAGCTCCGATACCAATGTAAGGTGCAGCGGAAGTGAATGTTGAACTTTGCTCAAGATGAGTGCTCCGAATTGTGCTCAAGGTTCCTTTACTTGGAAAGGAAGAGCCTTCCGTTCCTTTAGTGAGAGAGTGCAATGGACACAAACAAAGTGGTGAACACTGTGAATGAAGGTGCTGAGACTGAGAGATAGAGAGAGAAGAGATTACGATACCAGAATTTGTCAAACCCTCCTTCGAAGGCCCCACTCTCTATGGCGAGAGCGGTCTACTTATGATTGCACAAATCTCTCCAATGCTTAGACTTGCCGACGATGTCGACGACGAGACGGGCTGAAATCTGAAAACGCTAAGGGGCTGAAATCTGCAAATCTTTATTTGCTGAATTCTGACTCTATGTCGGTGACGATGTCGATGACGAAGGTACGACGATGACGCGTTGAAAACGCAGATGCTGAAATCTGCGTTTTCCAGGCTGAAACTGTAAACTTTGCGGGATCTAACCGTGTGGCGAGGATCTGCTGCAGAAAGGTGAGATGTGCGAAGTTCGGGACTTGTTTTGCGATGTTTGACTACTGAAAACTGAAAACGCTGATGCTACTGTGGATCTTGTTGTGATTTGGAACTGCAAAACGCTGAATTGCTTTGCTGATCCAAAAACGCTAGGCTAACTGTGTTCTGTTGCAAAAACGCTAGGGCTGATCTGTCTTCTGTTGCAAAAATGCTAGTGTTTCTGCTGCCTTGCTGTTGCTGGCTGCTTTGCAATGCAAAAACGCTAGCTTCTCAGATGGGCTGAAAACGCCAGGTCAGTTGCGGGGTTGGTCTTGTTGAGAAGTTACTTGTTGAGCAAGTGCTCCTGCTTCCTCTTTTACCAGAAAGTGCTAGCGTTAGGGTTTTCTTATGTAATAGGCTAGTCAAATTGCCCTACGTAGTTCCCAACAAAAGTCACTTAAAAATAATAAGTGAAAAATGTCAAAAATAGGGAAAATAGGTCTATGCATTGTAAAAATGCTCCTGATGTGTTTTGATGGAAATTTGATGATCATACTGTGTACAACCAGAGGATATGCATCTACTCTAAGTGTCTGGACATGCACGGTCTGTGAACAGACTCACAAAAGTGCCAGTTCACTTCCAATTCTAAACTGGCTTGACTGAACTGAACCCTCGTCATGCTGTAGCTTGTCCATGGACACATAGGGTTGGATGTGTCATGTGACAACACCAATTTGAAAGGTGTGGAACCGTTTTCCTGTTGGTTGAGGCTCAAAGAGGATGTGGATGAGTTTGTTCACAGTTGTTTGATATGTCAGAAGGACAAGTTTGACATGCATAAGGCTCTAGGTCTTTTGCAAACCTTTATCTATACCTAGCAGACCTTGGATTTTATTTTTGATCTTTTTGAGACTCGGAGTGGGCATGATGGCATCTAGACAGTCATCGACATATTTAGCAATTTGGCTCATTTTATTCCGATCAAGAAGATGGCTAAGCCAGATTATTTGGCTAAATTGTTTGTCGTGCAGTCATGGACAGATTTAGCAAGCATGCTCATTTTATTCCAGTTAAAAAGACGGCTAAGCTAGATTATTTGGCTAAACTATTTGTCGCGTAGATATTTCGACTACATGGCATGTCTCAATGTATAGTTTCAGATAGAGATCCTTGTTTTATTGGTTTGTTCTAATAGGGCAATCTGAAAGAATATTGGTACTCGGTTAGAATTCTCGTCCTGTGTTCACCCCGCAAACAGATGGGTAGTCGGAGATTGCGAATTTAATGGTTCTGGACTTACTGAAGTCCTGCATCTCTGATTAGAAGGCTCAGTGGGCGAATTATTTGCCTTGGTGGAGTTTGCCTACAACAACACAGTGCATACGGGGAAGGCGCCATTTGAGATCATCGAGGGTGTTAAGAAGGCACCAAGGATGAGATTTTTATAGTAGATCAGTATGTTTAGGATTTGGAGACTGCTTTTACAAAGGTGCGGGAGGCTCTTGAGAAGTCTTAAGCATGGCATAAGAAGGCAAAAGACAAGCATTGACGTGACTTGTAGCTGAAGGAGGATGATTGGGTGCTTTTACAATTTGAGAAGACATGCCTACGGAGATGAAAGGGTTAAGGAGCGATTTTTTTAAAGTTGAGTATACGATACTATGACCCTTTCCAGATTCAAGAGAAGATAAATGATGTATCCTTCAGAATGAAGTTACCAGATACTTGGAAGATTCCAATGCATTTCATGTGAGTCTATTGAGACCTTTCAAAGGTGAGGTGCGTGTGGACAGGAGGGAGCCAGAGGACGAGCCCAAAGTGGAAGAGATAGAGGAAACTCTCATTCCAGAATAAGTCGTGGCTCACAAGGAAAGGAAAGTGAAAGGTATTAGATGATAATGCGTTTCGGGATCCTGACGATTGAGACCGAGTTGCCAATGGACATGGGTAGCTAGCAAGGCTACCCACAGATTTCAAGACACAAGGAAAGATATTAAAGGGAATTAGGTGGTAGATCAAAGAATTCCATGCCTCATCTTTGGAGAAGACAATAATGTCATCAAAGAAAGTGCCAACAAAAGATCTGTACTCTCTGAAAGTCCTGTCCATGATTCAGTTAAAGGTCGCTGGAGCATTGGTAAGCCCAAAAGGCATCACCAAAAACTCGAACAAACCGAAGGTCGTCCGAAAACATGTCTTGTAGACATCTCCCGGCGCAATTTGGATCTGATGATATCCGCTCTTCAAATCGATCATGCTGAAACAAGAGGATCCCTGTAGTTGGTCTCGAATATCATTGATCCTAGGAATCGGAAATCTGTTCTTGATGGTGATTTTGTTGAGAGCTCTATAGTCGATGCACATTCTCCAACATCCGTCTTTCTTCAAAACCTACAACACCGAAGAGCAGTAAGGTGAAGAACTCGGTTGGATAAGACCCTTTTTCAAGAGGTCTTTCACTTAGTTCATAATCTCTTCATTCTGGGCTCCACTCACACGGTAAGGTGGCCGGTAACGGAGAGGGTAGGTAGACGCAAAGTCCAGAGGCTCGGGAAAAAAATTTGCTCTGATACCACTGTGAGGATTACTGATACTAATCCTATATTTAAGACTAAAAATTCATACTTAAGAGTAGATTAGACTCAAGAATGTCTGTTTGATTGATTGAATAAATGCTTCAAAACTGAGTACAATAGGCTCCTTATATAGGAGACGAAGAGACGAATGAAAAGATACGTCTCATGGTGAAGTGACGCGACTTTAGACGTAAAGACACATCCTTTCGACGAAGAGCTGCAACCATTGGACGAAGAGTCGCAACTGTAGAGTGAAGGGGTGCGATCAATCGTCGAAGGAGTGTGGCTCTTGGCGAAGAGGCATGTCTCTTGAGCGAAAGGTCGTGACCATCCAAGCGTAGGGGTCCTCCTTGGTTTGCATATCTGCAACTAGGAGTGATTGTAATATTGTAACATAGTCACAATCGTGACAGCCACTTTGCAAATTGCTCAATGCTCCCTTCCTTTGTCATGTGCACATGGCTCTGTGTGCCATGTGGACATGCTTCAAAGACTTCCAAAGCCAACTTTGCACCTATCCCTAGATAGGTGCACTCTTAAATAATTGGTCCCACTCGGCAAGGATCTGTAAGTTGGCGTGAACTTTTGCTTCTTCTGATTCTTTTAGGCCCCTTGGCCGAGATCTGCAAGTCGTCTTAAGTCTTCAGTGGCTTGATACATCAGCAGTTTGTGACAAAGAGGGTAGTTGACTTGGTATGCGCTCTCCACCACCACGACATAAAGAAATCCTAGCATGGATTTTTGCAGTCATAAATTCTTCGGCATGACAGATTGCATCATTGAAGACATGCACTAGAAACATGACGATGTTGATTGCGAGTACCAAGATTTGTTCGCGGCCTATAACGACAGAGGAAGACGCCATCTAGATCAGCGTATTAGTTTTGGAGTCTTCCCATTGTTTGAGCAACCATCTCTTTTATCTACTTGGAGAATTCCATCATTCCAGAAGAGACATTGCATCATCATCTGTATGTACACATCTTTGGCAGCATATCGCCATCTGCCTCTTCTTAGCAATCAGTGGCCATCAATCCGGAGCCAAAGGGTTCCAATCCGAGGCAACCACGACGGGAGTTTCCAAGCATCATGAGCCTACATTCGCAGCCACATTCATTCCAAAGATGAGGATTCATCTAGTGTTTCCATTGTACGGCAATCTAGTCGAAGCCCCAAAAGAAGATCTACCTTTGAGGAGTTATTTGGTGGTTTCATGAGACATCATATAGAGGACTTGCCATGGTTCGTGGGCATTTCAAAAGACATACCGATCTATATCTACCATTCGGTGTTGCTCTCACCAATCTTCCCGCGTAGGGGCAACATAGGCTGGCCGGTAACCTTCGTAGGCATTAGTGTTTGCATATCCAGCCATTCGCTCTACACGCGTCCATGCGGTTTGCAATTTGGTTCACACCATTCGTATTGGGCCAACAAAGACTAGCCGCTAACCAACAAGGGAATCGTTGATCAAGGAGGCAGTCCATTTTTTGCAAGCAGATGTATCATCACCATCCCTGTCTATTGGACATTTCCACATCGCGTAGGGGAGCCTCTCTCTCAACAGTAGCCGTGGGGGACATCATCTAGATGGCCATCCGTACGAGGTCATATTATGGCATGCATGGAGTTTGGTACCAATACCTCACCTTAAGCAAGAGGGGATGTCACGTGCACATGGCTATGTGTGCCACGTGGAACTGCTTTATCAACTTCCACAACCAATTTTGCACCTACCCCTAGATAGGAGTACTAGCAATTTTGTGAGCCCATTCACAGGACTTGCATGTCCGGACAAGTCCATTAGATTAGGTTTTCCAATTTTGGAAGCCTCTTGCATAAATGGATTGTACAAAGCGTTTTGGCAGATGTTACACTACGGTGGGCATCTGGTATGATGTGCATGTAGTTTTAGGTTAGAGGAAAATCTAAGAAGCCATTCCCTGCGTCAATCGAATTCCCGAGAAGGCAAATGTACAACAATTTTTAGCCCTCAAGTGTATTAATAAGTCAATTTATGATTATTTTAATAAACTTTTGACTAAAGTTTTGCCCTACCTAAGTCCTAAAAAACGATATCCTCCCCTATAAAAGGAGCAAGAGCCCAGCGTTTTGCCATCACATCAGCTAGCGCCAAATTTGCTCCAATGTTTTGCAGCAATCAGCCCCAACGTTTTCTACAGATCAGCCCTTGGCGTTCTTGATACCATCATGAGCCACCTTCGAGCGGGATCAGCCTTAGCAACCAGCGTTTTCAGTTTTCTGCCACAGATTGCTTGGATCTGCTAACGCTACTTTCCCTGCTGCAGCCCGGACCTTCAACAGCCCATTGAGCCTCTTCTTGGCCTGTGCTCCTATTGCTGTCCATTATCGGCTCCATCGTCATCTGTGTTTTCAGCCCTACTTTACGCGTCAAATCTACGTTTTTGCAGCCAGTTTTCAGTCCCTTCATTCCTCTAGCATCGGAACGTAAATCAGTCCTAGATCTACCCCTTGGTGGCCATCAGCAACCCGTCATCGAGACGGATCGAAAGACGCATCAAATCAGCCCCCGAGGTGCTTCATTTTGAAGAGTTACCGCAACGACATTACTCATTCGAATCAATAGAGTCTGCATTGAGGTAGAGTCGACATAGAGGTATTGCATATGTATACATTCCATTTATGCAATCAAAAGCAAATACCACATCAGCAATGGTGTGGGGGGGGGGACCCTTGAGAGGGTTGGTTGAAACCCCATCAAGTGTCATTCTCCTCTTTTCTCTCTTTCTGTTACAGGCTTGGACCCTCTAAGTGAGAAATTATTACCAACACACGAATAGAAACTTCCAAAAACAATAAACTTTAAGAGAGAGAGAGGGAGTCGACACAGCACGGTGGAGTTCCGCGCGCAGAAGCATTGGCCCCAAAGACTGGCGCCCCTTACGGATTTCTTTATTATTGCTCACTGCAAAGTACAACTCCCGAGGATCCTCTACTCCCAGACTCTACGTCCAGATGCTCTGTAGAGTGAGGCCCCAAGGGTCCTTATAAAAAGTACAAGGGATGCCCAAAAGCATCACGTTCAAAAGCATCCTGACCCAAAAGCTAGCGCTAGGGACTACCAACGTGTTTTGTGGAAATCCGTACAAGTGTCACACCAACAGCGCAAATCGCGGAGGTCCATACGGTCTACCACGTCAGCAACACAATTCCGAGTTTCGTACAACTGTCACGTCATCAACCCTTCCACGCTTCATTTAGATTTATGTCCTTGGGTCTCATTGGACAGGACCCCATAAGTTGGTACAACTTGTAAAAATTGGTGTCCTTCCATTTTTGGCCTCTCAGATTGATTTTGCAAGTTGATACAACTTCTTCTGCATCTTTCAAAAGGGCTCCGACCCCTCTTTGTCTGGAGTCCGTCCTTTAGCTCATGCCACGTGATCATCGTGACATACCCCCCTCTTGAAAGAAATGTAATTGCCCTCGATTACGCCTGCAAAACCAACATAGTCTAGAAACCAGTTCAGTATACACTGACTCTAAGTACCGACGCACTAGACAACACATTTTTAGTACTTGCACATAGACGAGTCCCTGAAAATTCACATGACATTCACATCACTATTCCCCTCAAGATCTTAGATGAGAATGTGATCATCATAAAGTATTTAGCAATCACATCCAGGTCTCACCGATATGTCGTGATTGACTAAATCTTGTTACTATTGTATCTTTTTATTTCACATTTCAATCAAACAAACCATGCCCATGACTATCCTCACAAGACATTACATCCACATAGCATGCAAATCACAAAATCAAACACTTACTTTTCACACAAACACTTGTGATTCTGTAACAGACTTGGACACTCCAAGTCAAGAATCAACCGCGACAGCACCAAATAACCACTTCAAAACAATCCACAGATCACAATAGATTTGCACTGGCCCGGCGGAGTTCCGTGCCTAGAGATATTGGCCCCAAAGACTGGCGCCCCTTTCGGTATTTCTTTTTGTATTAATCAATCATCAAAGTACAAGAGAGCGGTTAGGGTTTCACTTTCAGACTCTGCGTCCAGATGCTCCCAGAAGTGAGACCCTCACCACTTATTTAAAGGTTACAAGGGATGCCCAAAAGCAGAGCCCCAAAAGCTTTTAAAATCAAAAGCAGTAGTCCTCTCTCTCTCTCTCTTTAGAGAGTCTTTTCTTTTTTTATATAAAAAAAAGCAAAATTTGCGTCGCTCATCATTTAATTTTTTTTTTCCAGCCTCCACGATTTTCGGAAATTAGGGTTTCTAGCAGAAATTAGGGTTTGCAAGAATTTTAGGGTTTTTGGCAGAAATTAGGGTTTCTGTTGTCCGCCACGTCATCACTTTGTGACATAACCCCCTCTTGAAAACATTGTAATTGACCGCGATTACGCCTGCAAAACCGACAAAAGCCATAAACCGTCTTAGTAGACACTGACTGTTAGTATCTACGTACTAGGAACACACATCTAGCACATGTACGAAATTGACAGTCACATCACACGACATCACAGGACATCACCAGACATCACAAGACATCACATGACATTCAACATTCATTCGGATCTTCGACCATGATTTATCGTCAATGTAGCTAGCAATCACATCTAGGTCCAATCGGGACCTCATCGATGTCCGATTGACTAACCCCTATTGCAACCATGTCTATTCGAGATCAATCAGACCAAAATGCTGCAATCATTTCGTCTATCAGTTCGTGCACTCACAAGAAGTCAAGAACAAATCAGTATCATAATCAGGAATTCCATTTCATAAAGTCATCTAGCAGAATACTGTCAGCTCCCAATATCCCTGAAGCTCAAAGAGACATCAGTGACTTTAGTATCAAAATCGAGGCATCTGTTGACAAAGGAGTGGAGTAACTCCCCTCTTGTGCATCCCACTGCACCAGATCTTCGGCCAAGCTGAGTTTCTGGGTTCCGTTTGGAGTAGACTATGCTAAACCAAAACATCGAGGTAAAGTTTCACAATCCGAGGAGTATCTGCTAGGTCCTTCTCCTCCATCCACTTCGCATCAAATGCAAGAAAAGTTCTTGAACTAAACCAAGAACCGCCTTCGGACTGTACCTTTCTTCGTATCATTATGTGCCAAAATCTGTTCAGGAACAAGGATCTCCTCGTTTTCTTCCACTGTGGGTTGCTCATCAAGCTCCCCATCATCAGGCACATCACCCTTAAGAGGGTTCACGAGACTCACATGCAATGCATTGTGAATCCTCCAAGTATCTGGCAGTTTCAATCGGAAGGAGACATCATTCATCTTTTCAGTAATCTGGAAAGGTCCGTAGTATCGCATACTAAGCTTTGGAAAAAGCCTCTCCTTTCCCTTTTTCTTTCTTAGGCGTGCCTTCTCAAAAGTAAGAGCACCCAATCATCCTCCTTCAGTTTCAAGTCGCGACGATGGCGATCCGCTACCTTTTTCTGTCATTCTTGAGACTTCTGCAAAGTCTCGCGAACCTTGGCAAAAGCCGTATCCAAATCCTTGCGAATATTCATCCGCTTCCAATATCTAATCTTTCGTGCTCAGGAAGGATGGAACCTTCGCAACACTTTCAACAATCTCACATGGCGTCTTCCCCGTCGAAGAGTGTATCGTGTTACTGTAGGCAAATTCCACCAAAGATAGGTTCTTTTCCCATTGAGTCTTCTGATCCGAGATACAAGACTTCAACAAATCTAAAATCACTGAATTGGCAATCTCAAATTGCCCGTCAGTCTGCAAGTGGAACGATGACGAGAACTGCAACCACGTGCCAATGTTCTCCCAAATTGCCTTCCAAAACAAACTCATAAATCTGGGGTCTCTGTCGGAGACAATCGTCTCAGGCGTGCCATGTAATCGGAAAATCATCATGATCATTCTGTGTTCTCGGGAGATCAAAAATGAAATCCATTTCAATATTTTCCCAGGGGTGGGTGGGTATGGGTAAAGGCTGTAACAATCCCTGTGCCTTATGCCTGTCAAACTTGACCTTTTGGCATACCAAGCAACTGTGCACAAACTCTTCCACATCCTTTTTGAGTCTCGGCCCAAAGAATTATCTCTCTACCCCCTTCATGGTGGTAGCAATGCCACGGTGACCCGTAAAAGGTGGACAGTGGCATTCAGTCATAACCTTTTCCCTCAATGGCTGTGTAACGCACAACATAGTGTTTTTCATCAAGTAGCCTTCCCGAAGGGAGTATCCAGCTACTGTCTCCCCATCCCGTATCCGTGTGAAAATATCTGCAAAATCTGTATCTGTGGCATACTGATCGACCATATCCTCGAAGCTCCTATGATGTATCGCGGAAACAGCCAGAACCAACGGTTTCCGAGACAAAGCATCTGCCACCACATTCTTTTGTCCCTGCACATGGTTAATCTGGAAGTGAAACTGTGACAAGATGCTCGCCCACCGCATCTGCTTTTCTGAAAGCTGCTTCTGTGACAAGAAGTAGCGCAAACTCTGATGGTCTGTAAAGACAGTAAAATCCGCTCCGAGTAGGTAATGCCGCCACTGAGTAAGAGCATGGATAACCGCCAGAAGCTCTTTCTCATAGATCTGTGCTGTCATCTCCGGCCTAGAGAACAAATGGCTCTCGTAAGCTATGACATGGCCTTCTGGCATCAAGACCGCACCCAGACTACGACCACAAGCATCACAATATACTTCAAATGACTTCTGTAAGTCCGGCAAAGTCAAAATGTAAGTCCGGCAAAGTCAAAATAGGTCCCGTAGTCAATTTCTCTTTCAATGTCCGAAAGGCAGTCACCTCTGTGGGTCCCCACGAAAAAGGTACTCCTTTCTGTGTCAAGGTATGCAAAGGGGAAGCAACCTCTGCAAACTTTCTATGAACCGCCTGTACAGTCCCAAGAAGCTTCTAACTTCATGGACATTCCTCAAATCGGGCCAATCACGGATAGTCTCTATCTTGGCCGGGTCCATTTGCACTCCTGCTGTTGCTGACACAATGTGTCCCAAAAAAGTGTATCTCTGGTAGGAAAAATTCACTTTTCTTTGCATTAATCACTAACGTGTGATCTCGTAATGCCTGAAAGACTTGAAGCAGATGATCTCTGTGTTCTGCCTCATTCTTGGAGAAAACAATGATGTCGTCAAAGAAAGTGCCAACAAATAGCCTGTACTCTCGAAAAATCGCGTCCATCATCCGGTTAAATGTCGCAGGAGCATTGGTTAAGCCAAAAGGCTTACCAAAAACTCAAATAACCCAAAAGTCGTCCGAAAAACAGTCTTGTAGACATCTCCAGGCGCTATCCTGATCTGATGATATCCACTCTTCAAGTCAATCCTGTTAAAGCACAAGGATCCCTGTAACTTGTCGAGTATATCATCGATCCTGGGAATCGGAAATCTGTTCTTGATGGTGATTTCGTTGAGAGTGCTATAATCGATGCACATTCTCCAAGATCCGTCTTTCTTCAAAACCAACAACATTGGAGAGCAATACTGTGAAGTACTAGGCTGGACAAGACCCTTTTCCAAGAGATCTTTCACTAGGTTCATAATCTCTTCATTCTGTGCTCGGCTCACACGGTAGGGTGGCCGGTTCGGTGAGGTGCTTCCAGGTATCAGATCAATGATCTTCAGGTCCTCTGAAAAGCAATCGGCATGAGTGTGGAGAAAAATCTTGGCGTTCTTTAGATCAGGTCAAAACATATTCAACCTTTATCCATCGTTCAATTCTCTTCCAAAAGAATGAGTAAGAAACTGAAGTTCATCAAGTACAATCTCTAAGCCCTTCATTTATCAAAGTCGCTTTCTCGGCCCGGTAGTCAACCGCGGCATAGTTCTTGTGGTACCAAGGGATCCTGAGTAGAACGTCACTCGCGTGCCCTGAACACCCTTGTCATTGCAAACGAAGTTTGCCAATGCTCGGTGTAACGGCAGCATCCCATCCGGGTGCCAGTCGAACTACCTTCGCTTGTGGCATTAGTCTGTCGGGCGTAATTCCAAATCGAGCCGCCAATTCCAAGTGAAAAGAAGTTGGCCTTGGCTCCTTCAAAAGAGCTTCCTGATCCTTCACTTTGCCCCAAAAACGAATAAAGTTTGTACTTTCATTCATTTGATTCGGTGCAAGTCCCACGCCATGTGGTACCAGTTCTGCTTTTCTATCTGCCTTTTCTGCCACGTTCCTCAGCTGCTCTCTAACTCTCAGACCTGTGGTCATCTTTATCATTCTGTTCTTTTTGTGCCTTTTTAGGGCACTTCGCGGAGATATGTCCATGTTCCCCGCATCCAAAGCACTTCCCCTCTCCGATGAAGCGAGCTCTCTCCTCAGGAGTAAGCTTGGGTCGTGCATCATTTTTCTCTTGGTTGCTCTTTTTTCTTTCTACTTTCATTCCCAGAAGTCTGTTCGGTTTGTTGTGTCATGGCCTCATCTGTGGGGTAGGTCAGATTGCCAGATTGAATGGCAAAGCCCCGCTTCGCATGACTCGTCAACTCCTGAATAGAAGCTGACTTCTATTCCAAGCAGTGATCTCGGATCTCTGTAGGTAGACCCAAGGTAAACCGCTCAATCTGTTCTCTGAACAAGATCTTCTTGAATGAAGAGGCGGGTAGAAAAGAGCTCCAGAATCTTTCACAATAAGCATTGATTGTATCTTTCTTGGTCATCCGAAGATGGTTCCAAGCAGCTCGTATATCTCGTTCATACTCTTGCGTCAACCAAGAAGAAATAAAAAGCCTCTTAAATTTCAGCCATGTAACTGGCGCAGTCTTGTTTAAAAGAAGCGTGGAACACCAAGTACGAGCATTCCCCTTAAAGTAAGAGGCAGCTCTCCGAATCTTGGAGTGCTCTGAATAGCGTCCTCCCGCGAAAGCGATGTCAAACTGCTGTATAAAAGACAGCCTTGGAAGCATCTAAGTATCCTGAAAAAGTATCAAACTTGATCGAGTGGCCACCTTCCTTAAACTCTCGGACTTTCTTGCTTTCATCTTTGAGAAAGTCATACTGGTTGGCTTTGTAAAAATTCTTATTGTTCGCATAAAAGTTTCCATGATCAGAATCTGAGCTGTCTGTAGACAAGTCCTCAGTAGAACTGTCAGTCTCTGGGCGAGATGTAGCCTTCTTCTTGCCCTTTCCGAAGCTTTGTTTCTTGCTTCGCTTTTTACCTTTTCTGTTTTCTTCGCTCGAATCTGAAGAGCTAGAAGAACTGTCAGAAGAAGAAGAAGAAGAAGAAGAAGAACTGGGTACTCCTTCAAATCGAACACGCTTCTTCTGTTTCTTTGCCTTGTTAAATGTCGACTGACGACCCAAATATTCCGGGAAGTCTGTGCTTTTCTTCTACTTTTTGCCGTGCTGTTTGGCTTTCTTTTACGCGTCAAAAAGCTGAGCAATCCGTGCATCAACCACGTTCTCCAGTTTCTTCTCCGTATATTTTCTTGGAGGCAGAAGGTTTCTTGAGAGCGGGTTTCGGGAGTGGTGTTGTGGTTCTCTGCCACTCCATCTGTACCTCTTCCAAAGAGGTCTGGTTCATATATTTTGCCATCTTTGGGTCCTTGGCAAAATTGAGCATCATCTTTGTTGCATCGCCGATGAACTGACGACATCTCTTTTTGCTACGCCTAAGTAGGCCGAGGCGGGCCATACTCTCTGCCTGAATCTTCGTTGTGATCCCAGCCCGCATCTCCAGATGCAGAGGGAGTCGACTGATCATTGCCTGAAGCCATAGGTGCCGCGGAAAAAAAAATTCGGGGATCGGATTTCCCGTAGAAGAGAAATCGGCCGTGCTCTGATACCACTGTAACAGGCTTGGACACTCCAAGTCAAGAATCAACCGCGACATGACCAAATAACCACTTCAAAACAATTTACAGATCACAATAGATTTGCACTGGCCCGACGGAGTTCCGTGCCTAGAGATATTGGCCCCAAAGATTGGCGCCCCTTTCGGTATTTCTTTTTGTATTAATCAATCATCAAAGTACAAGAGAGCGGTTAGGGTTTCACTCTCAGACTCTGCCTCCAGATGCTCCCAGAAGTGAGACCCTCACCACTTATTTAAAGGTTACAAGGGATGCCCAAAAGCAGAGCCCCAAAAGCTTTTAAAATCAAAAGCAATAGTCCTCTCTCTCTCTTTAGAGAGTCTTTTCTTTTTTTATATAAAAAAAAGCAAAATTCGCGTCGCTCATCATTTCAATATATATATATATATTTTTTGCCTCCGTGATTTTCGGAAATTAGGGTTTCTGGCAGAAATTAGGGTTTTTGCTATCCGCCACGTCATCACTTTGTGACAGATTCAATCATTCAATCTAGCCATCTCATTCCGTCCAGAACTCTTGATACACCTAGATCACTGTGCAGCCATCTCATCCATCCGAAACTCTTGATGCATTCACACCAATATCCAGTCATCTCATCCAGATAGACATCTTGATGTACTGGAATCTCATTCAGTTGACATTCACTTAGGTATTACATCTAGATCTCACCAATCTGTAACAAATGTCTATATGCACTAGGTCACATTCATTCTTCATTCACTTAGCCATCACATCCGGATCTTACTTAGCTCTAACAGATGTTTAGATGCACTAAGTTCTAATCATTTGTTAGAGAAAATGTTGCAAACATTTTATCTTTCTCTACATGTGTCTTAACAATACACTGATGAAAGAGCACATATTTACACTTCAATCAAGGAAAATTCCAATTCAGTGTACACAATTCATAAAGTCATTCCGCAAAATATTGCCAGACCGTCAGTACCCGAAAATCTCAAAGAGAAATTAGTGACTTTATTCAATCTAGGCAATCCGTGATAAAGCAGTGGAGTCGCTCCCCTCTTGTGCAGTCCGCACCACACTGGATTCAACCTACTGATTCATCGGTAACTTTGGCCATAGACACTCCTAATAGCCCAAAAGATTCAAGGTACAGCTCTCTCAAAAAAGAATTTGCGAGGTTCACTTCCTCCATCCACTTTGCATCGAGGGCCAAAAAGTATCCGATGAACCTAGCTTACCTTTCTATTCTTTTCTCGTGCCATGTAACCTGTAGGTATCCTTGTTGGCCTCCCTGTCCTTGGCATCCAATCTGGGACACATCGTCTCAGCAGCAGGAGTGCAGATGGACCCTGCCAAGATAGAGACTATCCGTGATTGGCCCGATTTGAAGAATGTTCATGAAGTTAGAAGCTTCTTGGACTTATGTTCTTACTACCAACGGTTCATTAGAAAGTTTGCAGAGGTTGTTATCCCTTTGCATATTGTGACACAGAAAGGAGTCCCTTTCTCGTGGGGACCCACAGTGGTAACTACTTTTCAGACATTGAAAGAGAAATTGACTACAGGACCAGTTTTGACTTTGCCGGATTTGCAGAAGTCATTCGAAGTATATGTGATACTTTTGGTCGTAGTGTGGGTGCGGTCTTAATGCAAGAAGACCATGTCATTGCCTAAGAGTGCCAATTGTTCTCAAGGCCAGAATTGACAGCACAGATATATGAGAAAGAGCTTTTGGTGGTTATCCATGCTCGTACGCAGTGGCGATATTACCTATTTGAGCCGATTTTATGGTTTTCACAGATCACCAGAGTTTATGCTACTTCTTGTCACAAAAGCAGCTATCGGAATAGTAGATGCGGTGGGCGAACATCTTGTCACAGTTTCACTTCTAGTTTGTCCATGTGCAGGGACAAAAGAACTTGGTGGCATATGCTTTGTCCCGGAAGGCGTTAGGTCTGACTATTTCCGCAATACACCATAGAAGCTTTGAGGATTTGGTCGATCAGTATGTCACAGATCCAGATTTTGCAGCTATATTCGGTCGAATACAGAATGGGGATGTTGTAGCGGGATATTCTATTCGGGATGACTACTTGATGAAGAAAACGATGTTGTGCATTACACAGCCGTTCAAGGAAAAGGTTTTAACCGAATGCGACTGTCCACCATTTATGGGTCAACGCGACATTGCTACCACTCTGAAAGGTGTGGAGAGATACTTCTCTTGGCCGAGACTCAAGAAGGACGTGGACGATTTTATACGCATTTGCTTGGTATGCCAGAAGGTCAAGTTTGATAGGCATAAAGCACAGGGATTGTTACAGCCTTTACCCATATCCACCCGCCCCTGGGAAAGTATTGCAATGGATTCATTTTTTATATCCGAAGACACAGAGTGGGCACGATGGTATCTGGACTGTTATTGACAGATTTAGCAAGCAAGCTCATTTCATTCCAGCGAAGAAAACAGTCAAGCCGGATGACTTAGCGAGACTGTTCATTGCCCAGATCTTCAGATTACATGGCATGTCTGAGGCAATTGTCTCTTACAGAGATTCCCAATTCACAAGTTTGTTTTGGAAGGCTATTTGGGAGAACATTGGCACACTGTTGCAGTTCTTGTCAGCTTTCCACCCGCAGACAGATGGGCAATCAGAGATTGCAAATTCAATCGTACTGGGCTTATTGAAGTCTTACTTCTCGGATCAGAAGACTCAATGGGCATGTCGGAGGCAATTGTCTCTCATAGAGATCCTCAATTCACAAGTTTGTTTTGGAAGGCTATTTGGGAGAACATTGGCACATTGTTGCAGTTCTTGTCATCTTTCCACCCGCAGAAAGATGGGCAATCAGAGATTGCAAATTCAGTCGTACTGGGCTTATTGAAGTCTTACTTCTCGGATCAGAAGACTCAATACTATGCATGATGGAGCTGATGGTTATATTGTCTTGTGGGTGACTACCATGGGTCTGTACCTTGCACTTTCCTTTTAAGGGTGAATCTGGGCCTATCTTGGATTCATCCAGGTATATTTTTTAGTCGTATAGCGGACATGCAGGCTTCACATTGTGAAGTTTTCGTCCGAGTTACGACCAGTTGATATTGTGCTAATTCTTTCAATCTTTTGCGATGCGTATGCCCTATCAACTACCTCATTTTTGTGCTAATTTTTTCGATTTAATGCTTCTTTTAGTGCTAGGCTTCATTATGGCTGAGTTTTCCCTTGATCTCCGGAGTCATGATAGAAACTCAGTACGATGAACTTTGTGTTGATGTATGCTCATGTGTGTGTGTGTGTGTGTGTGGTGTTGTGTTTGGCAGCATATGTTAGTACCTAGTTCTACACCCACTATTGGGCACTGACGACGTTAGTGGGGATGTCGTGGTATTGAGTCAATACTATGCATGATGGAGCTGATGGTTATATTGTCTTGTGGGTGACTACCATGGGTCTGTACCTTGCACTTTCCTTTTAAGGGTAAATCTGGGCCTATCCTGGATTCATCTAGGTATATTTTTTAGTCGTATAGCGGACATACAGACTTCACATTGTGAAGTTTTCGTCCGAGTTACGACCAGTTGTTATTGTGCTAATTCTTTTAATCTTTTGGGGTGCGTATGCCCTATCAACTACCTCATTTTTGTGCTAATTTTTTCGATTTAATGCTCTTTTAGTGCTAGGCTTCATTATGGCTGAGTTTGCCCTTGATCTCCGGAGTCATGACAGAAACTCAGTACGCTGAACTTTGTGTTGATGTATGCTTATGTGTGTGTGTGTGTGTGGTGTGTTGTGTTTGGGAGCATATGTTAGTACCTAGTTCTACACCCACTATTGGGCGCTGACGACGTTAGTGGGGATGTCGTGGTATTTAGTCAATACTATGCATGATGGAGCTGATGGTTATATTGTCTTGTGGGTGACTACCATGGGTCTGTACCTTGCACTTTCCTTTTAAGGGTGAATCTGGGCCTATCCTGGATTCATCTAGGTATATATAAAGTATTTGCCCTTGGTGGAATTTGCCTACAATAAAACGATTTACTCTTCGACGGGGAAGGCGCCATTTGAGATTATTGAAGGTGCTACGAAAGTTCCTCCCTTCCTAAGCACGAAAGATAAGATTTTTGAAGAGGACGAGTACCCACGGGACTTGGACACGGCTTTTGCCAAGGTTCGGGAGGCTTTGCAGAAATCTCAAGAAAGACACTAAAAGGCAGCAGATCGACATCATCGCGATTTGAAATCAAAGGAGAACGATTGGGTGCTGTTACGTGTTGAGAAGGCATGCCTGAGAAAGAAAAAGGGAAAGGAGCGTCTTTCCAAAGCTTAGCACGAGATACTATGGACCTTTCCAGATTTCCGAAAGATAAATTATGTCTCCTTTAGATTGAAGTTACCCGATACTTGGAGGATTCACAATGCCTTTCATGTGAGTCTCTTGAAGCCTCTTAAAGGTGATGTGTCCAATGATGGGGAGCCAGATGAGCAACCCGAAGTGGAGGAAATCAAGAGATACTCGTTCCAGAACAGATACTGGTACATAAAGATAGGAAGATCAAAGGTAAAGTGATAAGGCGGTTCTTGGTTAAATTCAAGAACTATCCCGCATTGGATGCAAAGTGGATGGAGGGACCTTGCAGATACTCTTCAAAATTTGTGAACCTTTACCTCCAAGCATTCGATTTAGCATAGTCTATTCCGATAGAAGCTCGAACTCAGCTTGGGCGGAATTTGGTGCACTGGGTATGCACAAGAGGGGAGTCGCTCCACTCCTTTGTCAACAGATTGACGCGATTTTTGATACTAAGGTCACTGATGTTTCTTTTGAGTTTCAGGGATATTGTGAGGTGACAGTATTATGTTGTAATGACTTTAAGAACTACTTGTTTAAGTGTAGGAACTGATAGACGAAATGATTGCAGCATTTCGGTCTGATAAATCTCTATAGAAATGATTGTAATATGGATTAGTCAATCGAGCATTTGAGAGGTCCTGACTGGATCTAGATGCGATTGCTAAATATGTTGCCGATTAATCATGGCGTGAGATTGGAATAATTGTTGAATGTTATCTGTCCTGTGATGTGATTGTCGATTGGTACATGTGCTAGATGTATGTTCCTAGTGCATCGGTACTAATAGTCAGTGTCTACTAAGACAATTTATGACCTTTGTCTGTTTTGCAGGTGTAATCGAGGGCGATTACAATGCTTTCAAGAGGGGGGTATGTCACAAATTGGTGACGTGTCACGGTCGTGGAAACTATGGGCAGCAAATACACATGCACCCTAGCTGGCCGGAAAAACTGGCCCGGAAAATCCGCACATAGTACTTCCTGTGGGGGTTCTTTGGACCTAGGCTCGAGAGCCAAGATCGGTTCTTCGTGATTGATCGAATCTTCCTGTGGGGGTTCTATGGACCTCGACTCGAGAGCCAAGATCGGTTCTTTGTGATTGATCGAATCTGCAATGAGGTTAGCTTTACTAAAACAAGTATCAACTAAATCATGATCCCTGTGAACAATCACATCTTTTTCCTGCAAATCATCATGATTACCCATGATCCCTGTGAACAATCACATCTTTTTCCTGCAAATCATCATGCTTGTGAATAATCACATCTTGATCATGCAATTCATCATGCTTATCATTATCATTCAAATCATCATGCTTATCATAATCATGCAAATCATGTGTGTCATGCTTGGGAGAAGAAGAGAAGGAGAGAGTGTCCTTTTCCCGAATCTCTTGCATCTGTGCCTGCACTTGAGAAAAGAGTCGCAACATCTCTTTCATGTGTCGGTCGTTCATCGCTTTTCTTGCTTTGTTATCGCGATCAAATTCTGCTTTGCTTTCTGCTTGTCTTTCTTCGCGCTCACGATCCAATTCGGCTTGCCTTACTTTGGCTTCCGAGCGTGCTTGCTCGCGCTCACGTGCTATGGCTGCCATTCTTTCTTGGTACTTACGCTCTATGGCTGCTATTCTTTCTTCGCTTTCTAGCTTCCTGTCCATCATCATCTTGTCGAAAGCCTCCATAGGAGTTAGTGCAATCCTTGTCGTAGATGGGGAAGGGGGAGGGTCGAAAAAACCTCCTGGTGGGGAAAATTCTTCTTCGCCACTGCCATGCGCATCACCTTCATGCGAAGTATCCATTCCGCTTCGGGTAATAACCATACACTGAAGTCTTGGGTTCTTAAGTTCACGAGGAACTTGAGTTCTTGTGGGTCTTGGGTTCTTGAGTTCTTGAGGTTCTTGAGAGTCTTGAGGGTCTTGAGGTTCTTCTTTAGCTTGCAATCTGTGTTAGAGAAGGATCTTCTCTTCACGCGAGTTCTACTCTTTTCCGTGGGCATACCCCTTGGCCGCCTTGCGCTCACACCAAGGTTGCTTTTTCTCACCTCACGCCGATTGGCCGGCCGCTAAGTGCACGATCCGCTCAATGCGTGAAAAGAGAAACAAGGGGAGGCTGGACAAGCCCTTCTTTCTTGGGTTTCCTGTCACTCTTCAACAACACGATTAGGAATCGACACTCCCAAGTGAACTTGGGTTACGTGCGACCCCAACCAGCAAAAAAATTTTCTGTGGTTCTTTCCTTAAGTGATACAGAACACTGCCAAAGCTCTGAGTGTTGGGGGTAAAGGCCCCCTGTGGCCCTCTTTCTTGTATAGTGTACACATACTTATACTTAAAACTCACTTATAAGTGAGTACACACATTTTTTATTAAGTGTCCGGCCACTTTGGCCGGACAACTTATAAGTGTACTTAAATAAAACAAAGAACCCTCAAAATGTAGAATCGTCGGTTTCTTACGCTTGAGCTCTCTCTCTCTCTCTCTCTCTCTCTTTCGATTTGCTGCGCATCCTACTTCTTGCAGTGTGTGCCCATCTCCTCCTGCTCTCACACACTCCCTGCGCTCAACAAACTGGTCTCAGAGCAAGGTTACGTGCCTTGGGTGAATCTCTCGCGTGTAGGAAGGAGTTTCTCTCTCCTGCGTAGATTTTCTCTCTCTAGAAACAGCAGCGCAGCAGCTTTCTCTCTCTTCTCCAAGTACGGTACGTCGACTACCGTTGCTTACACGCTGAAAACAGGGAATTACAGGTCCAAAACAGGTGTTTTGGGGCTGTTTTTGGCTAAAAACAGGCCATTTTCTGCATATTCAGGTGTAAAAACAACAAAAACAAGTTTACAGTTGTCACAGGGCACTTTGGGAACCCAATTTCACGTTTGGAATTGGGATTTTCTACCACTTTGCTGAAATTTGTCAAATTTCAGCAATTATTCGCGACAAAACTTGGGGCTTTTGCTAATTTCAGCGAAAACTACCAAGTTTACTCCTTACAGGTGCAGGTGGCAAAGCTACAGTGGAGAATTGAGCAGTGAGAATTTGGGGTTTTTGCTGAATTTTGAAAAATTCGGGAAAATTTCACTTATGTACTTACATTTGTGGTCAATTTGAGCAGAGAGATTGAGGCTTGTGGAGCCTACAGGTGTTTATTCGATTATTTGAGCAACTTTCACCTCTTATGTGTATTGCCAAATGTACTTTATGCATTGAAACTGTGGCATGTACAACATTGGGGTCATTGCAAATGCATTTGGTGATGTGTACTTGATGTGAGGTTGTTCTATGCGTTGAGTTTGGCATGCTCAATATGTCATCTTGCTACTTTTGAAGTAAATTACAGCATTATATTTGCTCTTGCAGACACTTTTACAGTGTATATTTGCATTTGCTTTTGCGGTACAGTGATTGTACTTCTTGGCTGAAATTTATCAGTTTTTGTTTTGCCTCATTATGGCTAACACTTCGTCATCCTCGGACTCTAAGAGCCTCTTTGAGATCCATAGGTTTGATGGTACAGGTTTTGATTTGTGGAAGGATCGCATACAGGGCATTCTTTTCTTGAAAGAGTGTGATGATGGATTGTCTGCAAATAAGCCAGAGGGTATGTCAGATGCAGATTGGACTAAGCTTAACATGAAAGCCATTACTTACATCAAGATGGCTGTGATTGATGATATCCTTGTTGACATCAAGGGACTTGACACAGCTATGGCTGTGTGGGATAAGCTTAAAGCAACTTATGAGAATACGACTCCTGTAAATCAGGTCCATCTCATGAGGAAGCTTGTAAGCTTAGAGCTTGATGGGTCCAAATCTGTCTCCGATCACTTGAATGCCTTTGGTGGCATTTTGAGTCAGTTGAGTGATTCAGGTTTGCAGGCTTTTGAGGATGATAAGCTCAAGGCTATCTTTCTACTTATGACATTGCCAGAGTCTTGGGAAGCATTGGTTGTTTCTTTGAGTAACAACTCCAACTTGACCTATGATGGTGTGCGTGGTTCTATCCTCAATGAGGAGATTAGACGCAAGTCAAGTGGGAGTGGCAGTGGATCAGCCTATAATGTGCGTGGACGCAATGAAAAAAGGCAAAATGTTGCAAATAAGCAAAGAAATCGCAGCAAAAGCAAGGAAAAACAGCAAGACATCACTTGCTATCAATGCGGAAGAAAGGGGCATAAAAAGCCCGATTGCAGGTATTTTAAGAAAGAGCAGGAGCGCAAGAAGCAAATGAATGCAAAAGGCAAGAAAAATGACAAAAGAGGGCAGCTCTATCCCTAAGGATAGTGAGCCTGAAAAGGCAAATGTGATCTCTAGTGTTGTCATTAAAGAGATTGATGAAAATGAAGACACTAGTGATCTTTATGTTGCATCTTTAGATCCACACTTCATGACTGTTGAGGATATACATATCACTAAGCATGATGTGATAGATGCTTTGCTTTCTACTCATGATGGCCTGTCACAATCTTGGATTGTTGACAGTGGTGCCTCTTTTCATGTAACTCCCTCTTTGGAGTGTTTTGCCTCATACACTGCAGGAAACCTTGGAAAAGTGTATTTGGGCAATAACTATGCTTGTGACATTGAGGGAGTTGGCACCATACACTTGGCACTTGATAATGCCCAGGAACTCACTCTTCATGATGTTAGATATGTGCCTGGTATCAAGAAGAGTTTGCTTTCAGTTGGGCAGTTGGATAGCAGAGGCTTCTTCACTACATTTGGTGGTGGCATGTGGAAGATCCAAAAGGGATCTATGCTTGTGACTAGAGGCAGTAAGAAGGGTACTTTATACTATCTGCATTGCAAGGCATTACTTGGTCGTTTTGTTGCAATTGCAGAAGTGCAATCACACATGGAGCTTTGGCATAAGCGTCTTGGACATATGAGTCATAAGGGGCTGCAGACTCTTTCCTCCCTTGGTAGGATTGATGTAAAAAGCTCTAAACTTGATTTTTGTGATGATTGTGTACTTGGGAAGCATGTAAAAGCTTCTTACCCTCATGGAGCCTCTAAAAAGGCTAGTATTTTGGATCTTGTACATTTTGATGTATGCACAATGTCAATAAAAACTCATGGTGGTTCTCGTTACTTTGTGTCTTTCATTGATGATTGTTCACGTAAGCTATGGGTTTATTTGCTCAAGGACAAGAGTGAGATTTTAAATGCTTTTAAAAAGTTTTATGCCCTTGTTTGTACTCAAAAGGGTTTGAAACTTAAATGCATACGTACAGATAATGGGGGGGAGTATGTTTCTAAAGATTTTAATGTTTTTTGTGATGAGAATGGGATTAAAAGGGAGCTCACTACCCCTTATAATCCATCTTCAAATGGTGTGGCTGAGCGTATGAATCGCACGTTATGTGAGAAGATTCGGTGCATGCTGTCTACAGCTAATCTCTCGCAATTGTTTTGGGGAGAGGCACATAAAACCGCGGTGCATATATGCAACCAATCTCCACATCGTGCACTTGATGGTGCCATCTCTGAAGAGGTTTGGTCTGGCAAACCGGCTTCATATGACCACTTGAAAGTCTTTGGTTGTGAATGCTATGTACATATGCCTGTTGACTTGAGGACCAAACCCGATATGAAATCCTTGAAAGGCATCTTCTTGGGTTAAGGTAAAATGGGATATAGAGTTTGGATTCCGGGGTCACATAAGGTAATTCGCAGCCCGGATGTGGTATTTAATGAACCTAAGCTGCTGAAAAATGCCACATCCAGTGACTTTGATAAGAAAAAGGTGAAATTTCAGCACGATCAGTCACTTTCACAGCCATTTTCTACTGAAAATTCAGCTCCTTTTGATGCTGGTCATGAGGGTCAGCGTGTTATCATTGAGCCAGATGATAATGGACAGCAAGGGGATGCTGAAATTCAGCATGAGGGTCAAAATCAGCATGCTGAAAATCAATTACAGCAGGGTATAAATGCTGAAAATCAGCCTCTAATTGATGGGGTTAATGTTCCGCATGATGTAGAACCCTTGCCGGTTAATGTAGATCATTGGATGAGGCAGTCTACACGTGTAAGAAGACAACCAGAGAGGTTTGAGCCCTCTTTGGATTGTGTCTTGTTGACGGATGAGGGAGAGCCTCTTACATACAAAGAGGCTCAGTCATGTGAAGATAAGAGTAAGTGGGAGCTTGCTATGAAATCTGAGATGCAATCATTGTATGCAAATAATACATGGGAGCTTGTGCCTTTGCCCAAAGGAAGGAAAGCTATTCCTAACAAGTGGGTTTATAAGGTCAAATGTGTTGATGACAAACCCAAGTACAAAGCACGTCTAGTTGCTAAGGGTTATGCACAGAAGGAAGGCATTGATTTCCAGGAGATTTTTTCACCTGTGGTGAAGATGTCCACTCTCCATGTGGTGTTTGCTTTATGTGCTATCTTGGATTTGGAGCTGGATCAAATGGATGTGATCACTGCTTTCTTACATGGTGACTTGAATGAGGAGCTGTATATGCAGCAGCCTGAGGGTTTTGTCAGTCTAGGGAAAGAGCATTTGGTATGCAAATTGAAACGTAGCTTGTATGGGTTGAAACAATCCCCTAGACAGTGGTACAAGAAGTTTGATACTTTTGTGCTCAACCATGGGTTCAAACGCAGTCATGCAGATCACTGTCTTTACACTAAAAAGGCCGAGGATGGAAGCCTTATTGTGTTGGTCCTTTATGTGGATGATATGCTACTTACAGGAAAGCATAGAGCGACATTAGATGCATTGAAGAAAGAGCTGAATTCAGCCTTTTCTATGAAAGATTTGGGTGCACCTGAAAATATTTTGGGCATGCGCATTAAGCGAGATAGAAAGAAACGATTGTTGTTTCTCTCACAGGACAAGTACATCAAGAAGATACTTGAACGTTTTCATATGGCTGATGCTAAGCCTCTTGGTGTGCCTTTACCGCCACACACAAAGCTTAGCAAGCTTGATTGCCCAAAAGATGATGCTGCCAAACAAGTCATGAAAGGGATTCCTTATGCATCCGCCTGTGGTTCTTTGATGTATGCCATGGTTGCTACACGTCCAGACATTGCTCATGCAGTGGGAGTTGTTAGCCGGTTTATGTCCAACCCTGGCAAACCACATTGGGAGGCAGTGAAATGCATCTTTAGATATTTGAAAGGTACACAGGACATATGTATATGCTATGGTGGGAGTACACTTGCGCTGCGGGGTTATTGTGATTCGGACATGGCAGGTGATCTTGACACTAGGAAATCTACCAGTGGGTATGTCTTCACACTTGTTGGAGGTGCTATTTCTTGGTGTTCAAGGTTGCAAAAGATTGTCGCACTGAGCACTACAGAGGCTGAATATATTTCAGCCACAGAGGCTTCTAAGGAAGCCATATGGCTTGGCAGGTTGGTCAGGGATTTTGGTCTTCGTGCACATGCTCCAGTGCTTGGTTGTGATAGTCAAGAGTGCTGTATGCCTGGCTAAGAATGCCATGTTTCATGCTCGCACCAAACACATAGATGTGCGGTACCACTTTATACTACAAGTCTTGGATGATGGTCTTGTCTCATTGACAAAGATCAAAACACAAGACAACCTTGCAGATGTCCTCACTAAAAGTCTTGCAAAGTCTCAACATAAGCATTGCGTACGCTTAGTGGGAGTTGCTTAAAGGTACCACATTGGGCCTTTAAGTGGGAGGTTGTTGGGGGTAAAGGCTCCCTGTGGCCCTCTTTCTTGTATAGTGTACACATACTTATACTTAAAACTCACTTATAAGTGAGTACACACATTCTTTACTAAGTGTCCGGCCACTTTGGCCGGACAACTTCTAAGTGTACTTAAATAAAACAAAGAACCCTCAAAATGTAGAATCGTGGGTTCTTACGCTTGAGCTCTCTCTCTCTCTCTCTCTCTCTCTCTCTTTTGATCTGCTGCGCATCCTACTTCCTGCAGTGTGTGCCCATCTCCTCCTGCTCTCACACACTCCCTGCGCTCAACACTGAGAACAATGTAAGGTGGAGCGGAAGTGAATGTTGAACTTTGCTCAAGATGAGTGCTCCGAATTGTGCTCAAGGTTCCTTTTACTTACAGAAGGGAGAGCCTTCCTTTCCTTTAGCGAGAGAGTGCAATGGACACAAACAAAGTGGATAAACACTGTGAATGAAGGTGCTGAGACTGAGAGATAGAGAGAGAAGAATACGACACCAGCATGTTGTCAAACCCTCCTTCGAAGGCTCCACTGTCTATGGTGAGAGCGGTCTACTATTGATTACACAAATCTCTACAATGCTTGGACTTGCCGACGATGTCGACGACGACGAGACGGGTTGAAATCTGAAAATGCTAAGGGCTGAAATCTGCAAATCTTTATCTGCTGAATTCAGACTCTATGTCGATCACGATGTCGATGGCGACAATGCGATGACGATTGGCTGAAAACGCAATGCTGAAATCTGCGTTTTCTGGGCTGAAACTGCAAACTGCGCTGGATCTGGCCGTGCGGCCAGGATATGCTGCGGGAAGATGAGATCTACGAGGTCTGGGACTTGTTTTGCTATGTCTAAGTGCTGAGAATTGAAAACGGTGGTGCTTCTTGGGATTCCGTCGCGATGAATGTGCAATACGCAGAAGTGTTATGCTGATGCAAAAACACTAGGGCTGAAAATCGTCTGCTGTGGTGGGAATCTGCTAACGCTAGGGAACCTGCTGTGTTGCTGTCGCCAAGGCTGATTTGTTGTGCAAAAATGCCAAGGCTGGTCTGTGTGATGAAAACGCTAGGTCCTTGCTTCTGATGCAAAAACGCTAGGCCTGCTGGGGGTCCTGTTGAGAGGTGCCTGTTGAACCGAGTTCTTGTTGCCTCTTTTGCCATAAAGTGCTAGCGCTAGTTTGCTTATGTACTTGCTTAATGAATTTGCCCTACCTAGTTTCCAACAAAATTCACTTAAAAATAATAAGTGAAAATTGGTTAGAATAGGGAAAATAGGTCTATGCACTGTCTCCTGATGGGTTCTGATAGAAATCTGATGATCATGCTGTGTGCAACCAGAGGATATGCATCTACTCTTAAGTGTTTGGACATGCACGATCTGCGAACAGATTCACAAAAGTGCCAGATCATTTCCTATTCTAGATTGACTGAACTGAACCGAACCCATGTCATGAAGTAGCTTGTTTACGTACACAGAGTTATATGTGCACGTGACAAGATGATTGCAGTCTCAATCTAAAATCCTTTGGAGTGATTAGCAAAGATGAAGTTAACCCCTTCGAAGAATGCCTTGAGAAGATTTCCTCTTCACCAAATATTTCACAGTTATTGGAAGATTTTGAACGAGAAGTCTTACATCACACGAAGGATTTTGAAGATCAATCTCTTGTTGCAGTCAACTTGATTATGCCAGATTCCTCTAAAAAGTCTTTGAACGATGCAATGACATGGGATTTAGCAGTCAAAGCAAAAAGGATTCGCAAGAAGCAAAGGTTCAAGACAAAGGTTTTATATAACTGAAAGTTGGAAAATTTTCGAAGATAATGCTTTTTCAGAGTTTGGGAGGGAATGTCACGATTGTCTATGTTACAGTATTACATCCACTCCTAGTTGCAGATACGCAAAGTGCCATGCCAAGGAGGATCCCTACGCTTGGATGGTCACGATCTTTTGCTCATGGGACATGCCTCTTCGCCAAAAGCCACACTCCTTTGACGAATGGTCACACCCCTTCGCTCTACGGTTGTGACTCTTCGTCCAATGGTTGCAGCTCTTCGCCGAAAGGATGTGTCTTTACGTCTAAAGTCTCGTCTCTTCACCATGAGACGCGTCTTTTCATTTGTGTCTCTTCGTCTCCTATATAAGGATCCTATTGTACTCAGTTTTGAAGCATTCATTCAATCAATCAAACACACATTCAGTCTCTTGAGTCTCAATTTGATCTTAAGTAGGAAGATTTAGTCTTAAATATAGGATTAGTACCACTAATCCTCACACTGACAATGAGTCATGACATCTGTAATGTGAGCCAAGATTGTATGCGGACGCATGCACCGATCCGTACGGTATCGTACGTCCTACAGTACAGTTCTGTACCGTATGGATCCGTACTGTTAAGCTTTGTTTTTTTAAAAATTTTTAATTTCAAAAACAGCTAGGCTTATCCAATGCTTGCTTTTGCCCTTCTTTTGGGTTATTTGGGCACCTTTCTGGAGAGCTTTCTTTGCAACAGATACAAGAAGTTGCTTGCAGAGCCTTGCACAGGGAGAGTACGGACCATATTGTATGTTATTTGCTTATAAAAAAAGAAAAACAGGACGAACTGAATACGTACCGTACCTTACGTACCTTTCCACGGTGATGTGAGCTTGAGCTTGTGGCCTAGACTTTGGCCTCTTGGAGGAGCCATTGCCCACGTTTAAATTAGGCATGACAATGCACCATGGCTTATGGCCCCAATGGCTAAACCCTCCAAAAAAATGAGGGCCATTGACTTTTTAAAATCATTTTCCCTCTCCCCATTGCCATCCTCGTTCTCGGGACGCGTTCCCTACCGTTGCCTTGCAATGGCTGGCCAGGCTGAGGGACCCATTGGCCCCCGACTGTCCCCTTCCCTCCAGCTCCAGGCTGTAAGAGGCCATTCCCTTTTCCCGTGTTTCTTTACCTGATGTGCTCATGGGTCTTCCTTCTGTTCGTAGTGCACTGTCTTTGCAAGGTTTGTGTGCTGTTTGTACGAGGTTTGTGTGCGATTTGGAACAAGACGTGTTCATGTTTCTAGGATTGGAAGGTGTCTTGTTTGGGGAAAGCGAGCTCTGAACATGGCGTGCCCAAGGTTTTGTGATCAATAGCTTGTTGTGGTCACACAATGAAAGATGGGTTAAAGGCTGCTCTTTCTTACATCTAGCACATTGGCTCCGGCCAGCTGCTCAAAATGACGAAGACAGGTGCGTAGGATGATGTGGCCAGCACTTTCCTGGTCGGAAAGTGGCTGGCTGGCTGGTGTAGCTCAAGGCTTTCCCTTACCAGCAGGTTCATCGACCACTCTACTTTTCTTCTCGTTTACCTCTCTCCTAGCTGGCGGCCTCTGGACCATCGAACCTCCGACCGGCTTTCTTGATGTACTCAACAGTGAACACTAAGCTCATAGCAGCAGGCTGGTTTCCTCCCTCTTTTCTTACTGGATGGCTGGCCGCACCTCCTTTGCTCTCTCTCTCTCTCTCTCTCTCTCTCTCTCTCTCTCTCTCTCTCTCTCTTCTATTCCATTGTGTTATTTCAACATGATATTGTACTCTTTACTTGAGCCATTTTTTTTTCCTACAAGCTGGTGGCTTGTGTGTCATGATTTGAGTCGACACATGCACACTTCCTGCTTCAGAAATTTAATCAATTTGATCAAGGTTTTTTCCATTTCTATTTCGGCTCGTGTTCTGTTTTGGTGTGAAGGTGCACATTATTTGATATGCAACCTCTTGCAGGATGGATCTTCTGTTGCCCATTCAGCCTTGATCGGGGGAGAAGTGGAAGCTTTAAGAAGGCTGAAGAGTTTTGCAGCTGAGCATTTGGGTCAATCATCAACAAGCAATTCCAAAAGTACTGTCTCAGGGGAAAGCTTGTATGGTTCTAACTTTTCCTGCAAAATCTCCCCTTGGTTGGCAATGGGTTGTCTCTCCCCCCGGCGCATGTTCGAAGATTTGCAGAAGAATGTTAAGAGGTATGCTGATACTCAATGCATGTGTTTGGACTAATTTTCATAATGGTGAGTGCGCATCATCAATGAGTTTGTTAGAGCTGCAGATTTTCATATGATTTACGGGTTTTAGTAGTCTGACATTTCAGCTATGTTGAGTTTTGTCTTGTGAACGTGTTGCAGGGTGTCTGCTGCTACAGCATCGAGTTCGTCCGTCTCAAGTGACAATGGGCTGAACTGGCTGGTGTTTGAATTACTTTGGCGAGACTTCTTTAGGTATGGAAGTCATTGGTAAAAAAACTCATCTGTTGAAGTCGTGTTAGGTTCCTACTATCATTTCTTTTTTAGTCTGCAATGTGCCTGTGTGTGTGTGTGTGTGTGTGTGTGTGTGTGTCCACCCATGTTTGGATTTTGTTAATCTTATGTTTGGTTTTTCAGATAGTTTTTTTGATCTCTGCATTGTTTTTGACAATCTCTTTTAGTGTCTACATATATGATGCTTCTTATTCTTATTACTGTCTGTTCGTCTGCATCATGCAATGTGAGTATGGGTGTGTGTGCGCATGCCTGCAAGTAGATTTTAAGAGGTAGATTGATTATTACCTGTTTCAGTCAATGACTTGTTCTGAATCTATCCCAAAGCTAGAGTACAGTTTTCCGCCGATCCTGAGCTGTTTTGGTTGCAGGTTTATCACGAAAAAATATGCAGTGAGCAAACAAACTACAGAGGTTGTAACGGCATCACCTGTGCCCGTGTAAATAGGTACCTGATAGACTGATATGGAGGTCGTTGGGAACGGATGCATGCTCGTCACTCTCTAGCAAATGCTAGTTTTCCTTTTACCTCGTTGAAAGCATTTTCTGCTGTTGCTTTTGTTTTGTAGAAAGTGAATTAACATTAGTATATAGCAAACCCCACGGAAATGTATCCGCAGGAACTTATTGTCAGATTTGATTGTATCCGTGCTAGTACTGGGGCCTTTAAGCGTCACTCAAATGCAGTCTATACTGGACGATTGGTCGGAGCCTGGAATGAACACTATACCGTGCATGTCTTCTTTCCTTCAAAGTTGAATTTGGTCTTTTCCTGGATTCATCTGGGGGTAAGATAGTCATATTAGTGGACTTGCACATCTCACATTGTATGTTTTGGACCAAATTGGGATCAGTAGACCCTGTCTAATGTCTTCTTTCCTTCAAAGATGAATTTGGTATTTTTCTGGATTCATCTGGGGGTAAGATAGTTGTATTAGCGGACTTGCACATCACACATTGTATGTTTTGGACCAGATTGGAATTTGTAGCCGTGTCTATGCTATTCTTTTTTGCAGATGCCCTATGGGTTATAGCAGTTTTGTGCAGACATTGTGATCTTCCTTTAGTATAGCTGAATTGGCCTTCCGTCTTTGGAGCCATGTGAGAAACTCCATAATTAGACCGTGCAATAACATGTACTGGTTTTGTTCCTTTTGAGTGTGCATGGGAGTGGCCGTATATGTGGGGAAATATATTGACACATCATCCTACACCCTCCATGTGCATTGAGCCTGTTAATGGGGATGTTGCAGTTTAATTCTACAGTGCACATTTTGGATCCGGTGGTCAACAATTCATCCTGTGGATGACTACCATACATTTATAACTAGGACTTCCTTTTGTAGATCAGTTTAACCTCTCCACTTTTAATCTAGGTCTCATAATCTTTTCCGGATCTGTCTGAATGGGGAACCGTACTAGCAGATGGGCCCGAGTGTGATTGAAGTATGATTGGGTTTTTCGGACTTCCCCAATGATTAAAAAAACCGTGCATCTATAGCTAGAACTTTTAAAGATGAGAGGAAGAAGGGAAATTGAACAGAGAAAAGAACACTGACAAGGAGATGAAGAAGAAGGTGCAGGAAGTTAAGCTCTCTTTTACCTTTAAATCTAGCTATCATAACCCCTTTCAGACTCGTCTATCTGGGGGACCATACTACTGGATGTGCCCAAGTCCTGTTGAAGCATGGTTGGGGTTTTTTTCCCTCAGCGATAACAAAACCCACTTCCTACAATGAGACTTGGTCATGGTGGTCATTGGTATGTACCACGGTAATGGATGCATTCTGTAGTTTTGTGCTCCTGTATATTATGCCAAGTGTTATCTGTATACTGTTTTGTGTGCCGTATGGAATCTGACATATAGAATCCTCCGGGTGGTCTTTGATTGAGCTAGATTCTGAAGTTTCTATGGTGTGTCACTGCATTCTATAGTTTTGTGCTCCTGTATATTATTTTAAGTGTTGTATGTATACTATTTTGTGTGCCGTATGGAATCTGACATATAAAATTTTCCGGGTGGTCTGATCCATACTTCTGTACCTGTTCGAGTTTGAAGTGTGAAGAAACTATGCTAGGTGTTTACATCGTCTACTTCATGTTGGTATTTACACGGTCCTCTTCATATTTACATGGTCACTCGGACCCTTGCGACCTTGTTGATCTGTCAGCCTTTGGGCTCCACTTCCGGAGTTATTATAGAAGGATAGGCTAATTAGGCTCGAACTGCAGATTTGTATCCTACCCAAAGGAGAACTCTGAGGTTTCCATGTTTATGAAAGCCACTCTGGATGGTGGTGATGTGCCATTTGTAGATTACTTTTCACCTTGCCTTTGTTTTCTTTCTTAGAAAGCCTCTTTGTGCAGGGAGGTATTCTGAAGTATCCTAGCTGCATCTCTTTTTTTTGTGTGAATGAGTTGCCAACTTCTCGGCAATGTCCACCGAGTGTTGTTTGTTCCAACTCTCGTGGAAAAGTGTAGTGTTCTTTATCTTGTTGAGGAAAATGCTCTTGAAGGTGATGCTTTATCAAGGTTGGTACCACTAAGATAGCCAATCTTGGAAGAATAATTGCAGCTGTCTGTCCCTAGTCCACTAGTGCTGATCTAACTCCCCAGGCCTTCGGAATTCCTTCCCCATTAAGGCAGGATTTCTCCTTTCAAGATGGAGGGCATTCATCTTTACGGACAGATCGTTTAATTACATAGTAGCTTCTGTGGCTGTTTGTAAAATGTTCCTTTTTGGGTGGGCATCCTTTACTGCCATGTTAGAAGGTGAAGTATATTCTAGCTCGTCCTGGGTTGGGCAGATTGATGGGGGATTAGCCTATTAAGGAATGTGGTTCTTGGCTTGGATGGTGTCTTCCTCGGGCAATCTAATGGCTGTTGGTAATGTACCGAAATTTGCCCACTATCAGACTGCAATAGTGCTTATTAATTGCATCTCTAGCCCAAAATTCTATGCCTGACTTGTGTTGGCCTTACTTTCTTTGGCAAAAGCTTTTGGTCATAGCTTCAAGCTTCCTACATGATTTGTTTAGCCTTAGAACGACGAAGAGCAGGTGGATATGGAAGAGTATGCAAGTGCATATAAACATTCGGTCCACTCTTAAGCTGCTCTTTGTATTGCTTGCCTTGATCATGTGTCTTTAGGTGTTCTGTTTCTCGCAAGATTTCCCCTCAAAAGACACCCTAGGGCTGTCAAGGTTGAATTTCCTTTGAACCACCTTACATTGTTAATTCGGCTTGAAGGGCCTCTTGAAGGAAGACTTTTGAAACAATTACTGGTAAACCAATGGAGCTGTAGCTTAAATGAAGCGTAGGAGCTCACTCCAGATGTTGCCGATGATGGCAATATTGCAACCATTTCTCTGTAAGAGTCGCACTCAAGAAAGCTCTCGGAGTAGCATGGAAACAAACCATGATCATTCTGGTGAGTTGATTAACATTTTTCAAAATAACTGGTATTTTTTGCGATTTAATGCTTATTGTTCTTGAATTAAAATGGAATATTTTTAATTGCAAATTATCCTTTCATTTTAAATCCAAGCCGTGTTCAAGAAAAGTGTGCCTCAACTTAGCATCGAGCACAAGTTTAAGGGGTACATCCACAGGGGAGGGGGTAACCCGTTGTCAGGAACCACATGCTACCCCCCTCGCAAATTTTGTCACCCGCAAAACTTGCAGCTGCAAATTACCTCCCTACGTGTGGGGGGTACCTAAGTAAGCATTCTAAAACAAAGAAAGTCTAAGAAAAGGAAGTGGCCATTGTCTGCAGGCGGTGTGCCAATCAAGGTTCCCCTTCTTGTCGCAGCACCTTCTGTGAACCTCCCTCTCTTAAGGCCTCGCATGTTGCAAGGCGACAGAGAGCCCTCGCTCCAGCAACCCTGCTTTAAAACATTAAAATAACAAGGCAATGAAATGAAGAGACCCATTGACAAACTGAGACTACAAAATGAAGAGACCCATTCGTCAACTAGAGTTTCAAAACAAAAGAAGCTTTCTAGGAGAGGAGTCACCAAAGCATCTAAAAGTTAAGGGGGGTTGATAGTTGCTGGAAGAAGGTTTAAATTAGCATTTACAATCACATCATTTTTGTATTGTCCATTTTACAACGCATAATCACATATGTGTTACCAAGGGCCCTACTTAAATAGGTTGGAAGGTGCTCAATCATTAACGATTTAAAACAAAACAAAATAAAAAGAAAATAAAATAAAACAAATAAAATAGAATGATCCATTGACAAACTAAAAGAAAAGAATATCTTAATACTTCCACAAGAAAAGGTAGGTCTAATAAGCATATGAATTAATAAAACAATTTTATGAAATGGACCTTTTTGAGGAAAGGATTCTTTTAGTGGATGGTTTTGTCAATAGGTTGCAGCTTGTACATAGTGATGTTTGTGGGCCATGCAAACTCCGTCCTTAGGCAATTACCTTTACTTCGTGACTTTCATCGATGATTACTTCTACTAGCCCCCACTCGCTCTCCTCTATTTTTGTTCAATTCTTCAAGAGATTCCCTGAATCTTTGCCTTTAACAACTACCTAGGAACTCACTCCTCCCACCTCTAAAAGTGTTAGGAGGGTCGAACATACATGGATAAAAGCCAACGACTAATGGCAACCCTTGCAATCATTCAACCATCCACGCGGTGCTACTGCAGTTGGTAAGCATAACAAATCTAAAAAAAGCTCACATCCACAATTGTACACGCATGCGCCTTTATCCATCGTCCTTGAGCATTGTTGTCCGCCTGTCGCCTCCTGCACCTACTCACCCTCTCCGGCTCAATGCTTGCTTCGATGCCAGAAACGAGAATCCTCCCGATTTTATTTCTTGCTTCGTGCATCTCCTTGCGAAGCATCTTCTTTGATTTGGCTCATACTTTCTTTTTTAACAATCGCAACACCTACTGAATGCATGCATGGGCATATCCGTTTAAAGCAAGTTTTTATGTGTACCAAATAATTTTTGGCTATGGTTGAAAATGCCTCGAAATGTACTATGGACACTTTCCGTTCCGATCGAGGGGGGGAGTATATGCCTCATGGATTTAATGCATTTCTGGCTAGTCGTGGGATAAACACCAATGTACAATGCCTTGTACGCCTCAACAAAATGGTGTTGGTGAGAGAAAAAACAAGTCACTTACAGAAATGGCAGATGTATGGTTAAAAGTCAAGCTTTGCTGCATTTGTTTTGGCTTGAGGCCTTCATGTGTGCCACTTATGGTACTTAACATGTATCCTACAAAAGCTTTGCTGTCTATCACTCCATATGAAGCATGGCATGATAGACAACCTTCTATTGAGCACATGCGTGTTTTTGGGTGTTTGGCATATGCTTTGGTATCACAAACACAACACAAAAAAATGGATCATAAGGTTGGCAAATGTATTTTTGTTGGTTATAGTGCTGAAAACAAAGGTTACAGGTTGTATCATCGACAAACAAAGCTTATCTTTGTACATACAATGCATCAACAAGTGTGAAAGAACTGCCATTTGCAGCAATAAGCACAATCTTTCTAACTCACTGAACCGGATAAGAGGCATTGTTGGCACAAGCGACATAATTCTCATGAGGGACATCCTCGAGAGAGGTAAACAAGTCACGATGAGAGATAATGTGCTTTGTAACACCACTATCAAAGTACCACACATGAGCATGCAATAATTGACAAACATGGATCATGGACATTAGAATCATCAATGCACTCTGCACTAAAAGCCCATTCTGCATCAACATTAGCATCATAGTCTCCTTTCACAAAAGACTCAACAATAGCTGCATTTGTAGTGGAACCAACCTCTTTCTTATTAGCCTCTTTGACCTTCAACTTAGAACACTGCTTGATCAGGTGATCATTAGCTTTACAATAATGGCAACGCATCTTCTTTTTACCATTATCACAAGAATTCCTAGATGAATTGTTGCAAGCAGAAGCATTAGGAACATGTGATTGATCACTCGTAGAAGAACCATGAGGATTGGCTACATTACTGTTACCATCTTTTCTTTGAGTAGCAATAAAGGCTTGTTTAACTGCATGATGTATAGTCCTGTTTTTTCTGGAAAGTGACTTGCAACAGAAATGCACATAATGCATCAAACTTGACAACTTCAGGATTTCTTTGGGTCATAAGTCTCCAAGTACTAGCAGAATTATGGTAAGAATTTGGCAAGGCATCAAGTACATCCTGCATAAGGGAACTGTTTGAAATGACTTTACCTGTAGAAATAAGTTGCTCATTGATATCCTTGACACCAACAAGGAAAGCGTCCATATCATCTTTCTCAAGCATAATCTTCGACTCCAGCTCTTTACGCAACGATGCAATTTTTGCTTCATTGCGACTTGCATAAAGACCAACTAGAATATCCCAAGCCTGTTTTGCAGATTTTGTTGAACGAATGTGAGGAGTAATAGTGCACTTTATAGACAACACAATCAATGCATGAGCCTGCATATGCTCTACATCCCAACGAGCTTGCTTAGTCGTAGACAAAACAACCTTGACAGCAGCAATCCTGTCACCAAAACCTGCAACATCCTCAACATCGCTTACATCCTCAGAACCCGAACGTACATCAATGCCCTACAAAATATTCCAAACGCCCTTTGACACAAGGATAGTTGCATCATGTAAGCCCACATAGGGTAATTGTACCTATCCAATCTGTCCTCAACAACAAACATCTTGAATACATCTGTGTTGTTGTCAGCCATGGCATATGCTGCACTTGATGTGAAAACTGCCCAAAAAGAGGAGAAACAAAGCGGAAACAACATGTGCTATATAGCACAAACCATAGAAGATTGTAAGGACCTCTTATGCAAAAAACGGCACTGACAGAAATTTTGCACAAAATGACGAAATAGCCTGCGCAATATTGTGCTTGTAGTAAAAACAACGGCCCAAATGAGCCCAAATAAAAAATGTGAGCAGACCAAGCTCTATGAGCTTACTCAAAATATTTGCTGACCTGGGAGCGCTCTCCAAAGCTCACAAAAATCGGAGAAAGTGAGTAGGCATGTGCTGGAGTAGCTGGCGACTAAGCCTGGGAGGACGCAACCTGCTTTGATACAATTGTTGGAATTAGGGTTGCAAGAAAACACACACAGCTTGGAGAAGACGAAGGAAGCTCAAGGCACACAATAGAGAGTGTATTACTTAGTGTGCAATGGAAAGATAAGATAGCCCTAAAGTGATGGGCGTATATACAATGCATGGGGAAAAAACCTCCCAGTGAGGGAAAAAATGCCTCGGTTGTCCTAAATGTGTTCACACACATCACTACCACATGTATATGGTAACAGTTTTTGATTTCAACTTCACATATGTTGTGTTTTGTACATGTGCAAATAAAAAGAAAATAAGCTTGAATGGTTTGAAAGATTGCATGCGCATGCTCTTACTGTGTGAGATACTATGCGGGATAGTATGACTCGAGGCATCTACCTTGAGATTTTGTATATGGATTTGAAATTTCAACATGGTATTATGGCATGGTACAAAAAAGGTATGGATTAGTTGGTTTGAGTTTTTTTTTTCTTTGAGCAGATTGAGCTAGTTTTTTTAATGATAATAGCCTTAATCCTCAAATTGACAATGTCTTTTGAGATGGCTATTATTGGATTCTTTGAATATTGTGCAGAATGTAGCTAAAATGCTATCCAATTTTTTGAAATGGAAGTCTATGCAATTACTAATAAATTTACTTGATGTTTGATTAGATCTTAGTTTCTTTGTAATTTTTGACATTGATAACAAGGGATGGGGTCAATAATGCAATTATTGATGGGCTTGTGTTTCTTGGATGGTGACAGTAAGAGTATTCTTCTTTGGGATTACA
>NC_140940.1:143690765-143740765 GCF_014529385.1 Adiantum capillus-veneris | reverse complement strand
GAAGTGAGTCTAGCTTCAAGGAAATCAACGGACGAAGGTGAGGATAGAGCAATTCTGCATGGCTCGCGAATCCGCTTTGTAACTTGTAAGCGCAGAGAGAGAGAGAGCGAGAGATGGAGCAGGTTTTCCTCTTGTCACTGCAGGATTTGCAAGCTTTCAGCCTCTAGGAAAGGTGAGCACATTCTTTGTTTTCTATGGTTCTGTCATTACAATATGTCAGGCTAGTCCAATTGGTGGCTGGTGAAGTCTCCATTATTGCTTAATCTGAGTAGATGGATCCCCTGTAAGACAAGTGGACTCTCATGATTTTCATCCAAAATAAAAGATTCATAAGGGCTTGTTAGCTATATTTCTTTCCCCTAGTAATGGACATGCACTATTTCAATCTTACTCCTCATGCTCCTTAACACATTTGTAGTGAAAGACAAACTGAAATACAGATGATGGATGGATCCTTCCTGCAGATGGCCCAATATGGAGGACCAAAGAAACAACCAACTCTGCCAGCTGCTAGAAGCTGCACGACAGTGTCAATTGTCCGTTTGAGGTCACTTCTCTCATAAATGAGATGGATGAGGATGCTCCTGTTGTAAATGTTAAGCTGCGATCGCCACATCTCATTAGTATGGTTTGCAAGTGCTTGCCTATCCCCATGGCGGAGACACTCTGCTACGAAGAGTGTAACATTGATCCAAGGACCTCTTTGTCATCTTGCCTGCTCTCCAACAAGAGTTGAAAGCTTTCCAAGATGGAGGTATTGATTTATCTGAAGCTCCACAAGGTGAGGAACAATCCATACACCCTTTTGCTATCTCCTTCGCATTTATGTGAATCCACCCACTCAAGGCAACATATCCCCCTAGGGGCTCTCCACATCGGTCCAGTCTGCTCTCCCTCCTTTCCCATCCGCCTTTTTGTCCAGTCCTGCACTACGCGATAGGTGGTGCAGAGTCTGCCTCATACCTATATCGCGCCGTTTGGGTTTTAGTTTTTCACTAGCCTTGACACCCTAAACCTCTTGCACGATGTGATATGATAGATTCTTGTAGGTCTTGGCTATACTCATCTGTAGCAAAAATCTTCCCGTGTATCTTAAGTAGCAGGGGACTTTTTGATCTTCCCTCAATTACCTCGAAAGGTGATTTTCTCGTGGTATGTACAGTGTTGTTGTAGGCATACTCCACTAAGGGTAAGTACTTCTCCCATTCGGACCTTTGATCTACTTCCGTTACATAGGCTTTTAGTAGATCAAGAATTGTTAGGTTAGCTATTTCACTTTGGCCATCCGTTTGCGGGTGATAGGCCGAAGAGAAGTTCAGCCTTGTTCCTAAACTCTCAAAGAGACCCTTCCAGAAATTACTGGTCATTCTAGGATCTCTATCCGACACTATGGACATTGGCAAGCCATGGTACTTGAAGATTTGTGATATGAAGAGGGTTGCCATTTGATGGGCTTTGATAGTCTTTTTGGCAGGTATAAAATGAGCTTGTTTACTTAACCTATCTACTATCGTCTATATTCTCGTATTCCCATGGATAGACTTAGGCAATCCAAAGATAAAATCCAAGGATATGCTCTTCCGTGGTGAATTAGGGATTGGCAAGATTGAAGCAATCCAGGTTGCTTTCCTCTATCAAACTTCGTCTTTTGACATGCCACACATTTAGAAATATATTATTGTATGTTTGCTTTCATGGTAAGCCAATAGAAATATGTTTCAATCCCCTTTATTGTAGAGTGAATCCCTCTATGCCTTGCATAAGGAGGAGCATGAGATTCATACATTACTTTCTTACGTAGTGAGTTAGTAACGCATAATCTATTGCCATAGAGAAGATAACCATCTTGTAAAGTAAATGGTTCCTCTTTCTTCCTTAGTGCAAGGACTGAAATCACATCTTTAAAATTGGGTTCAATAGTATACTCATCTATCATAGAAAATATATCATTGTGAGTTGCTATGGAAACCGCATTCACTCTTGAGAGTGCATCGGCTACTTGATTATGCTTGGCAAGAATGTGAGAAATATGAAAATGAAATTGCGAAAGAAAATTTGCCTACCTCATTTGTTTATTGAAGAGCTTGATCTGCGTCGTGAAGTACTTAAGACTTTGGTGATCCATTTGTAGAATGAAAGGAGTCCCCAATAAATAGTGCTTCCATGAGTCTAAGACATGTAGAACTGCGAGGAGTTCCTTTTCATATATTCCTAGAGCTTGCTCAACAAGGTCGAGCCTTCGACTTTCATAGGCTATGACATGCTCTTCTTGGAGCAAAACATCTCCAACGCAATCACCACAAGCCTCACATTGGACCTCAAATGGCTTTGAGAGATCCGATAGTGTAAGCACAGGTTGAGAGATAAGCTTTTCTTTAAGCTTTTTGAAAGCATTGTTCTCTTTGCCAGACCATGTATACCTAATGTTTTTCTTTGTTAGGTCATGTAATGGTCCTACAATTTGTGAGAACTTTTCTATGAAGTGTCTATAGTATGCACACATACCTATAAAGCTTCTTAGTTCATGACGATTCCTTGGTTTAGGCCATCCTTTTATTACCTCTAACTTTGATGGATCCATTTGGATGCCATCTTGAGAGATAATGTGACTTAAATATTGAATCTCTTGCAAGAAAAATTCACTTTTTTTTCTTTTCTTTCACTTTTCTTTTGAATCTCTTACCTAGAGGTGTTACTTGTGTTCGTCTAATGAATTAGAGTAGACGATAATATCATCAAAGAACACTCCGATAAAGGTTCGGTGAGGCCTGAATAGCTTCTCCATCAAGCGGTTGAATGTGGCTGGTGCATTGGTCAAGCCAAAAGGCATGATAATGTATTGGTAAAGACCAAATGTAGTGCAAAATGTGGTCTTTACAATGACTTGATCAAGTATCCTTATTTGATGATAGCCACTTTTTAGGTCAATCCTACTGAAAAAGGTCAATCCTTGTAGCTTATCAAATAGGTCTTCTACCCGTGGAACGGGAAACCTATTCTTGATAGTGATCCTATTTAGTGCTATATAGTCAACACACATACGATATGTGCCGTCTTTCTTTTGCATTAATAGCATAGGTAAGCAAAATGGAGATGAGCTAGGCCTAACCATGCCCTTTTCAACTAACTCATGCACTTGCCGCATAATCTCCTCTTGTTGAGCTTAAGAAACTCTATAAGGAGGTTTATTAGGCGGTGAACTTCCTAGAAGAAGTTTAATTGCATGGTCATCATTGCCTTGTTTAGGAGGTAGCTCACAAGGGATGTTGTCAATAAAGACATCTTGAAACCCCTTGAGAAAATTGGATAACTCTAATTCTTTGTGATTGTTTATATTTTCTTTTGCTAAAGCATTAGGTTCATTTTGAGAATCTTTAACAAAAATCATGTACACGAAAATAGAGCTCTTTATTGACTTATTGAAAGCTTGCGTATATACAATGGGTATGGTGTTGCCGATTTGCTTAGCATCTATGTACATATTTTTTTCCCTGAACCTAAAGTAAATTTTTCTTTCAGGGAATTTAACATTGGCAGCCATGCTCAAACCATGGTGTCCCTAGGATTACGTCCTCGTGCTTGAGAGGAGAGATAAAGAAGTCCTCTTTGTCCACATAGCTTTGGACATAGAGCCTCAATTTTTCGACTAAGGGAGTGACTGAAGCTTCTTGCCCCTTGAAAGCACCATCCGCGGGTAGGACATCTCCCATCTCATAGGCTTGTATGCTTAGCTTGGTGGCCAATTCTGTGGATATGAAATTGCTTCTCTTGCCTTTTGTCATCCTTGTTTGAATTATGGTGTTGAGAAGTGTGCGATGGTATTCTCCGTTTTGGAGGTGATGGAGAGTGTTTAGCTCGCCGTCTTCGTGGAGCCATCTCCGTCGAGGTGGCAGGAGACTCGCTTCTTTCTCGTTCCTTCGGCGGGGGCTCTTGCATTCTCCTTTGAGAAGGAGATACGTCATCAACAAGAAAATTTCTGAGCCCTTCATGTGGATCCTCTTCTTCTTCCCGAATCTGACAGAGGCCTCTTTTGGGTCTTGCAAGGAGGCTTCCTAAGTACTCTCTAATCATGGTGGGGAGTTTAGAGAATCCCATGAGCACGAAGCTGCCGTTGCACTTCACTTTGGAGGGATGGATTGCCCATGGCTTGTTGAAGCTTAGAAACAAGGTAGTTAACAAGCAAAGGGGCATCATTAGTAGCCTGCTCATTAGCAAAATCAAAGCTATCATCATTATTTCACTCTCTTTACTATTTTCAACCATTCTAACAAATTTTAGGTGTAAAATTTTTAGGTGTACTTTGGCACTTCAAGCCCTAGTTGCTACTCCTCTTTACCCCTTTAGAAAAGCACTCAAGCTACTGTACCCATGGCTCAAATACCATTAATTGCAAGGAATACAATAGAGGGTCGTTCAATACCAAAACATCGGCTCCTGTCAAGCTTCTAATAGCTCAATAGTGGTTAAGCCGTAGGTAAGCCCCGTAGGACTCCACTATTAAGACCATATCTCTCGACGGTGATGCCCCGTTATCTGCACAAAGGCAGGTGCACTGCAAGGCTGAAAAATCCCTATTCTACTTACTCATTTGTAATTAATAATAACAACCATTTATAGCTAGCTTGAGGACCTCCCTTCTTGAGCAAGAAAAGAGAAACCTTGTACTCTGATACCAATGTAACATTTAATGGCCTAGTAACTTGCGTGTAGCGGAAAATAGCATGAACATAATGAGCATTTCATTAGAATAGATTCCTAATGAGCATAACAAGAGTGCTCGGGTGGAGAGAGAGCAACAAAAAGTATAACACCTAGTTAGATAGCATGAAAAACACTTCAAAAGAGAGAGAAATTAAGCTATTGACAACAATTGAGGACAAGATTTACAGCCGGCCCCCCCTCCGAAAGGCTTTGTATTATAGGTTTCTCCCATCAAGAGAGACATTTTACAATACAATTCTTTGTGTTCCTTCAGTACTAGCTAGTGCAATGAAGATGGAAGCTTCAAGCACTAAGCAAAACACTTATAAAACACAACATCAATTCCCTCACGGTCTCAGACCCAAGACCTCACACACCTTCAAAGATGGTGAGAGCTAGTTGGTTGGATTTGCATCACAAAGCCAAGAGTTGTTGGTGTAGGCCTCCCTTCTCACAAGCTTAGAGTAGGTGATAAGCTTTTCATTAAAGCTTGAGAAGGAGAGAGAGAGAGTCTTCTTGCTTCACACATGAGTTAGTGCGAGTGTGTGCGGAATAATGCCTTGAGAAAATCAGCCCCCTCTCTCTCTCTTAGTCGACCCCTCATGCTATTTCCTCTTGCTGACACCCCAATTGGACCTCTCTAGGCTTAGCTAATAGGATTTCAGGAGCATAAGTGATAGCCTTCTGACATGTGTTTCCTTTCCCCTTTTGTGAGAGATTTAGGTAATTAATTAATGCAACTAAACTCTCATTGGACCCCTTTATCTCCTGGCCAATAGGAATCAGGCAAGCCATTGGGCTGCTGAATGCTCATTGGACCCCTTGGCAGACTGTCCAATAAATAGTCTTCCAGAGAACCTAATTCTTATTGGTTCTTTTATTAAGTGTTTTTAAACTAATTAAACTATATTTACTCTAGCTTAATTCTCATTGGTCCACCTCCATGGCTATCAAATAGGATTTGAGTACACCTTGTGGGCATCTGGGCTAGGGAGCTGACACGGGTCTCTCATTCCCTTTGTGTAAAGGAAGCTTGTGAGTGTGTGTGTGTGTGTTTCTCTCTCATTCTCTACTTGCAAGGCTCACCCCCTCCTATATAGGAAGCATGAAGACTTTTTGGTACACACACAAAGCATCCAATTTTCCTAAGCTTGACCATTGGACACAACCTTTGAATTTTGAAACCTTAGTCTTTTGGAAGTCTTAATGGGTTGAACCTTAGGGTCTTTAAAGACCATTGTTGCACATTGTTCTTTTGCATATGCCCCCCCCCTTTGGATCCCTACTTTGGTCGGTCTGCCAGCTTAACCATTATTCTAGCTTTTTCTCTCCTGGCACTTCCCCATATTAAATGATTAATTTAACATGAGAAAATCATTTAGGAGAATTAGATATTAGTTATTATGACAAGTGTCATTATTTCTAGAAGGATTGATAAACAAAGAACTTTATGCTATACTGTATAGCAAGAAGCATATGATCTTAGAAGAGTGTGTATCAGATGCTATTGACTTGGGAGATAATTGTGACATTTTCAATGAAGAAGATGTTCCTAAGGATACTCAGAGTGAGAAAACAACATCCACAAAATCAACACAAGTGGGAGCAGCTGTTGTAGCACCACTTACAGCCATAGGAGACATGCTCAAAAGGATGAACAAAATTATGAATAATATGCAAAAAGCACCTATGAGAGGACCAGAGCAAGGGATATCTCAATAAGGATAACCGATTAGGCTGCAAAAATGGTGTGCTTGAGGGTAAATGGACCAACCATGAGACCAATGAGTGCTATTATCTATCGAAGTACGATGAAAATGTTCAATATGTACCTATGAGGCCACAAGGACAACCCATGTATAGATATTAGCCTAGTATGGCCCCAACACAAAGAACACTGATGGGTATGGAAAGACCATAACCAGTGTTGGGTCAACAACCTCCATATCCTAGACATAATGCAATACCTGTTAAGTACATGCATTCAGAAGGAGTCATAGATGAACAAACACTAGTGCGTGTTACACCTTATGTAAAGCCTAGCCCATCTACAGTAATGGAAGAAGGAGAGTGGTATAATTCACATCCACCTTCAATGGAAGAACCTATGACTTATGCTACACCAATTACACCCACGTACTTTGTAGCTAATCAAGGTGTTAGACCTCCATTGACAAGACCCATGATTAAGCCAAGGACTAGAAATTGCCATAATTGTGGTGCAGAGATCATTGGAAAAATGAATGCCCAGAACCTGGCAAGAACATCAAGCCAGTTGAAGCTTTTTGTACACACTGTTGCAAAAAGGGTGGACACTTCCTGAAGACTGTCCAAAAAATCCGTTAAACAAAGGGAAAGCAGTGGTGAATGTAGTCCAAGTGATACCTGGTAGCTCTTTGGAGAGTGAACCTATTGTTCCAATCAAGGTGATCACTAGAGCCCAGGCTAAGAAAAAGAAACATAACTCCTCTGATGAATCAGAGAATACTAAAAGTTCCTCTTAAAAAACCAAGAAAAGAAGAAGTCAAAGATACGAGATGAAAAAACAAAAACAAAAAGATGAAATTGAGGAAAAAACAAAGAAACTATTCCAGGAAAAAGTGAAAGAAATTGAGAGTGAAATCAAGGAAACCACAATAAAATATGGAGGATCAATGTTGGTAGATAAAATTTTTGAGCCAGTCAATGCAGCCTTGGAAGCTTTCCAAGCGGGGCTTAAAAGGAGGTCAAAACATGGAAAACAAATAGGAAAACTTCCTTCTCTAGACATGGAAGCAGCTAAGCTTGAAGCTTATCAAAATTAGGTAAGAATTACTCAAGAGATGATGGAAAAACAAAAACCCAAGCTTGAGAGTATGGAAAAACTTGAGGAGCTTGTGGTAGAAACCAATAAAGAGAGATCCAAAGTGGTGGTAAAACCCCACCTTGAAACTAAAGAGCCAAAACTCATAGTGCCTGATAGTGATGATGCTTTAGATGAAATTTCGTTTGTGGAGGAAGACTGGCCACGACATGTATGGGAAAAAGTGAGAGAGATTAATGATGGGAGCATAACTTTGAAGTCAGCTCTTATAGGGGAAGTTTGGTTAGACAATTTAACTCCTGATATGGACATAGATATACAATCCTTGTATGGGGACTGTGATTCTTGCGCATCGGGAATGTCTAAACCATTGACTCTAAAAACACTAGCCTCTTACTTAGGAGACAACAAAGATGAGTCCATAGTGTGTAAAACCACTAAGGTAAAAAGAGCGGAACAGACCCTCGAGGTGGAGAACATCCATTCAATCATGTCAACATCCATTCAATGTACTCTTACCCTGAGAGAACTGTTAAAAATTAGACATGGCTAATCGCAATTTTTTTTGGAAAAATTGAAACATAAAATGGATAACAAGGAGATTAGATCCATCCCTATGAACAAAGTTGTAGAATACTACAAGGGGGAAGAAGGAAACACAACCCTTCCGATGAGATATAATGACGTAGAAACCATGGCAATACTAGACAGTGGAGCTGGCATAGCGATAGCCACAAAAGCAATATGGGAATCATGGGGAAAACCAGCCATTAGACAAACTCAAATGAAGTTACAATTGGCTGATTGACACAAAGAAAAACTCCTAGGACTACTTGAAAAAGTGATAGTTAGTTCTTGCGGAATTGATTATCAACATACTTTTGCGATAGTAGATTTTGGAAAGAAACTTAACTATGAAATCATCTTGGGAAGACCTAGAATGGGAGCTGGTATCTTCAGACAGCTATTTTAGTGTTAGAGTTCAAAGCTATTGATTATCTAGGTGGTTCAATTAGTAAGGTCTGGAATTAAGTACTGGACTGAAACAGAGAGCTAAATTAGAAAAATGTTCTGAAATGGAAGACACAAATTGGAAGACTGGGAATGGTATTATAGATTCAGATCAGTAGTACAAAGATAGTCAGTACAGTGTACAACAAACTTAAGCTCATATGAAGTTTGAGGATTGATTATAGGAGTAAGTGATTACAGAGTTGAAAGCCAAAAGCTTATGAGGCTAAAAGTCTAGAAGCAAGAGCCATAAGCCAAAAGTCTAAAAAGCCCCGGAGACATTGTAGCGGCTCCTATTTATAGGCTTACAAAGTTACTGTAGTAACTATTGTAATTACTACCAAATTACTTCCGGTGTAACAGTTCCCGTTGGTTGGCCTTCTAAGAAGAAATTCTCACCTACTAGGACTGTCCTCGCCTTCTACATCCTTCCCTCCTTTTGTTGAATTTTGCTATAACCCAAAATTTCCTTCTGACTGGGGAAAAAAAAATCCACCGCCTAATTCTGATTTGTTGTTGAAAAAATTAGTCTGGTTTTCTGAGTTGGCCGATGTTCCTCATGATAGTACTCTTTTGGTATTGCTAGCTTTATACCATACTTCATGGTTGTTGAGTGCTTGACACCCATATAGTTGTAATCCCAAGGGTACCCATCCAAGGAGATTCCAGTGCCTACTGGATAGCTAGGAAAATCCATTGTCTGATTCTGAGATGGAACTACCCAGCCATTGAACCCACTTTCTCTTGCCCTTCTTCTTTGGCACCTCAAAAGTCCAATGCCAGCATTGTCCTTCTGAATAAGTCTGTAAATGGCCTCTTGCTCAAGCCGATCCTACCTTTCTGTGGTTATCTCAAATTCACAAGGCATGAGGGCGTTGTAAGTTTTGGTGTCGTGATCATATAAACCGCGTTTGCCCTTAGTCAGGGTTCTGGCCAGTTTATGACAATGCGAGGCTGTGTGAATCTATCCCTGCGGAAGTGGCTGATTCATCTTCATTCTGGCTTTGAAGAGAATCTCTGCCATTTCTCTGTATTGTGATCCCAGTCCTGGTTTGGCAGTGGTATTCTTTTTAGGAATCTTGGAGGGCTCCACAGTCAGTTGAAGAAGCTGATTTGTGATCTTCGTTAATCAACGGAGCTGTATCTTCCATTGAACCATACAGAGGTTGAATTTTTGCATTTCTCCATGTAGATCCATGACAGTGTCCATTTTGAGGGCATCATTGACAAGTGATTTCCAGGCTTTTCATTCCATAGTGGCTCGCTCATACTAGCCATGGAGTCCATCAATGATGCTGAGATAAGTGAGCCAATCTACTGGTTCCAAATGTTGAGGATACAAGGTTGGGAAGAATCTTGGCAGTTCCACCTCCTTGGCAAGGTAAAGTATATAGTAGTAATGGAGAATCATGTAAAAACTCCAAAAAATTGATACAGTTTGGTTCTCTTGATGCATCATCTTCCTAGTCCTCCGGACCAGCTGAAAGATTGTTTGGACAGTAGTTGTTGTTCTCCTATTGGCATTTGGGTTTGGGGTCCTTTAATGCTGGAAATCTGATCTTCAATGATGGCCTGCACCCTCTGATCCAAGATACCTCTGGCAATTTGCATCTGAAGCAAGAGTTCTTTAATTGAATCATGACCTCCTTCATACATCTATATGTAGGTCTGTTTCCTAGTAGCAAATCTAGTTCAATAGCTATGGAGTGGCGATCTGCAATAGACTGTCTCTGCCAATGTGAATTGACTATCATGTGATCAGAAGTCAATGTCCACTCAGGCACCCTTTCCAGTAGCTGAATACTATTGGGATGAGCAGGTAGTTGGCACAACTCTTGATCATGAAAAGCAGTCGACTTCCAGTGTGAACAATCTCCCTGGCTCCTACATACAGCCTCTGGAAGTGTTCCAAATCAGAGATAAGAGTATCATCCTCAAAATACTGTCTAGTAATATGATCTTGCAGATGCCTTAATCTCTTATTCAATGTGATGAGCTATAAAGAGTGTTGTTCATCAGCTTCAGAAGATTCAGTCACAAGTTTGGCTTTTCCTTTGCTGTCGGGAATGTGCTATGACTGGTGTAGTAGAGGTTCTCCAGCGTTGCCCTTAGTGTGCTGGTCCCTTCCTTGCTACTTCTAATCATCCAACCCAAGGCCAAAACCAAATAAAAATGCGCAAGTACAATTCAATGATGCAGCCACCTTAGCAGACCTTCCGAGAAACATCTAAGATAGTGATTGGTGGAAGGAACCCATTCACGTCACATTTAAGACACAAATTCTTCTCGTCAACTTATATATTCAATCTAAGTGCAAATAAGAAGTCAAGAGCCCTTCTGATGATACAAGTCTAGTCTGAGGCAGCACCATTTCGTATATTAGCAAAACACAGGTTTAACACATTTATCTTCAGACATGACCAACCAACTCTCATCTCAATTATCTTTGGAGATACCCAAACCCTTTATCATTACCATTGGGCATCTGTAGTGCACTCATAGATTCTACACATTGCACAACTTTTAAAATTAGCATTAGGTTGTGATTGGTTTGTTTTCGCAAGGGTGCATCTTAATTTTAAAAATCAAACTCTCAGTTTCACAATACTCTAGACATACCTTTCAATTCCTCTCACAGAGGAGTCACAACCCTCTCACAGAGGAGTCACGACCGCAAACCTCTTACAATCAACTTGCTAGTCACCAATCCAATCCGCAAAAAAGTGGCATTCTCTATTCAGATGCCCATGTGCTGATGATCCCACCCGCGATATACCAAATCAATCAAGCCATCCATGATGCGATTAGCCAGGGAGTGGTTATTTCCTCACAATGATTGGACTGCCTGGGGCCTTATGTGGTGAGAAAAAGATGATGGATCCTATTGATTTTGCGTTGGTTGTATTTAGGCCTTTAAACAAAGTCTCTTAGCATGATGTCTATCCATTGTCATGCCTAGATGACTTATTGCAGCAGCTAGCTCATCTTGCTACTTCACATCCTTACCCCTTAAACCTCAAGATAACAATAAAACAACATTTCACACAACTCAAGGTCTTTACCAGTCCTCTTAAATGCCCTTTAGTTTGTCGAATGTAGGGAGTACTTACATTTCAGTGAATAACCAATTTCATTTTTCATGATCTAAATCAACAAAAAGTAGCTGTCTACCCAGAAGACATCTTGGTACATACCATGTCTACCCAAAAGGCATCTTGAACATCTAACCATGCCGTGAAAAGTCCTCAATAGAATTTACAAATTCAATGTTTAAAAGGTGTAAATGGACCACACAAAAACTCAAATTTTCGGGATCATAATATCATCCAAAGGGGTCCAAATAGACCCAAGTGAGGTACTAACAGTCTCCTCTTATCTACCTCCCAAAAATATCAAGATTCTACAAAGCTTTCTTGGGATGGATCCCTTTTAATCCAATTCATACCTCATCCAACCCAGATAACCTAGCCTTGCAAAAACTTATAAAAATGGAGCTCATTTCTTCTCGATCCCCACAAATATTCTATGATGGCCCATTTGGACCTTCTAAAACACTCTCGTGCAAACAAAAAGAAAAACTCTCAAAACATACCTGTATCAATGATAGCAACATCTTGGAGAAGATACTCAACAAATTCAAGGGCCAAAGGAACTTGTTCAATTTCTTGTTCTGCAACCAAACACAAAGGTCCATCCTCCTCCATCGCAGTAATACCCATGAAGTTGACGACCTCCCCTGCAAGGCTGAAGTTGTAGAGGTGATTTCTCACCTTGAACCTTATGGTAATGTAGACTTAGAAACCTCCAATGACCTCTAGCTCGTAAAGGCTCCAAATAATGTCGGAGACCCTTCAAAACCGGGCAGTATAGACCAGTCTCAATATACGCACGGTTGTATTTGACATGCCTGCATCGCCCAAGAGCGTCATAAATTTCAATGTAGCATGTGTTCACAAGTAGGGCAACCAAGGTGCAATGGAGTGAGGTGGCCTCTCGCATACAAGTATCTTGTATGTACTACTTGGATTGTGTAAAGCTTTGCATTTGTAAGGTTACATAAGCTTGGACATTTTGGGGTATAACACAATTGCATGCATTAGCAGCTTCAATCTTTGCAGCAAAGTCCCTATTTTTGTGGATTTTACAGTTTTCACACGCGAGAAACATGGCCTAGTACATGGAAGAGGCCACTTGTTGAAGCACGACCAATGTCGTCTCCATTCTGGTTGCATTGCAAGTAGGCTTCAAGTTGCGGTTCCAAATAGTTTAGATAGTCGTGCTTCATCAAGTGCCCTCTTCACTGTACCAAGCCATGTTTCTCGTGTGTGTGCAGACTATACAATCCACGATAATAAGGACTTCGTTGCAAAGATTGAAGCTGCTACTGCATGCAATCGTGCTTTACCCCACAATGTCCAAGTTTATGTAACCTTACAAATTCAAAGCTTTACACAATTTGAGTAGTACATACGGGATACTTGCATGCGAGAGGCCATCTCACTCCGCTGCATCTCAGTCGCCCTACTTGTGAACACAGGCTACATTGATATTTATGATGCTCTTGGCTAATGCTGACATGCCGAATACAACCCTGCATATATTGACATTGGTCAATACTACCCAATTTTTAAGGGGCTCTGGATTTATTAGGAGCCTTTTAGGACTTGCAGGTCATTGGAGGTTTCCAAGGCTACATAATCCAAAATGGTGCTTTTATTGATATAGGTATGTTTTGAGAGTTTTTCTTTCTGTTTGTAGGAGAGAGGGTTTTTGTGGGTCCGAATGGGTCAGCATAGCAGATTTGTGCGGGTCGAGAGGAAATGAGCTCCATTTTTAGAAGTTTTTGCAAGGGTAGGTTATTTTGGGGTAGATGACGTATGAATTGAGGTGAAAAGGTAGCCATCCCAAGAAAGCTTTGTAGGATCTTGATGTTGTTGGGAGGTGGATAAGAGGAGACAGTTAGTACCTCACTTGGGTCTATTTGGACCCCTTTGCCTGATTTTATGATCCCAAAAATTTGAGTGTTTGTGAGGTCCATTTACACCTTTTAAACATTAAATTTCTGAATTCTTTTGAGGAATTCTCACGGCATGGTAAGATGTTCAAGATGTCTTTTGGGTAGACCTAGTATGTACCAAGATGTCTTCTCAGTAGACAACTACTTTTTGTTGATTTAGGTCATGAAAAATGAAATTGGTTGTTCACTGAAATGTACTCCCCACATTCGCAAAACCAAAGGGCATTTGAGAGAACTGGTAAAGACCTTTAGGTGTCTGGAAGGCTTTTTTCTTGTTGCCTTGAGGTTTAAGGGGTAAGGATGTGAAGTAGCAAGATTGAACTAGCTGATCCAATAAGTCATCTAGGTGGGACAATGGATAGACATAATGCTGAGCGACTTTGTGTAAAGGCCTAAATAAAACCAACGCAAAAGAAAAAGGATCCATCATCTTTTTCTCACCAGATGAGGTTAATCAATGTGAGGAAATAACCACTCCCTAGGTTATCGTGTTATGGATGTCTTGATTGATTTGGTCTATTGTGGGTGAGGATTGCCTACGCATGGGCATTTGAATAGGAAATGCCACTTTTGAGCGGATTGGATTGGAGACTAGCAAGTTCATTGTAGGAATTTTGATCGATTTGTGAAAAAGGGATGAAAAATTGTGCAACAAATTTTGTATGTCATGTGTGCGATGAATGAACAAAGTTGGGTCGTGACTCCTCTGTGAAAGGAAATGAAAGGTATGTCTAGAGTATTGGAAAACTGAGAGTTTGATTTTGAAAATTAAGATGCACCCTTGCAAAAACAAACCAGTCACAACTTAATGCTAATGAAAAAAGCCGTGCAATGTGTAGAATTTATGAGTGCATTTCAAATTCCCAATGGTAATGATAAAGGGACTGGTTATCTCCAAAGAGAATCGAGATGGAAGCTGGCTAGTTGTGTCTGAAGGTTAATGTGCTAAACTCGTGTTTTGCTAATACATGAGATGGTGCTGTCTCAGACTATAATTGTATCATGAGAAGGGCTCTTGACTTCTTATTTGCACTTAGATTAAACATATAAGTTGACGGAAAGAAGTTGCTAAACTCGTGTTTTGCTAATACATGAGATGGTGCTGTCTTAGACTATAATTGTATCATGAGAAGGGCTCTTGACTTCTTATTTGCACTTAGATTAAACATATAAGTTGACGGAAAGAAGTTGTGGCTTGAATGTGACGTGAATGGGTTCCTTCCACCAACCAATATCCTAGATGTTTCTCGAGAGGTCTGCTAAGGTGCCTGTATCACCGAGTTATACTTGTGCATTTGTGTTTGGTTTTGGACATGGGGCATTATGAGCTTTCAATTTCTTACAATGCTTATGGACATGGCCATAATTATTACAATAAAAGCAAGTTGGGTGACGTTGAGCATATCTTTTTTGCAAGTTCCTCCGATCAACAAACTATGTATTTTGAACATCAACATCCATCCATATTGGTGGGTCTTGATGAGGGCATCCTTGATGTGGAGGTTGTGAGTGGAGTTGATTGGGTATTGATTCAACAAGATTGTTGCCCTTGATTTTTTGTGCTATTTGTACGGCCTGTTGAAATGAAGTCGAACCTTGATCTTTGATGTGTGATGCCGTGCTATAAATGTGGCCAAAGAAAATAGAGCTTCATGTCCTCCGACATGGAGGGATAAGAACTCAGTAATAATTGATCCCATTTTACAGAAAAATGTGTGAGCGGCTAATGCTGCGCAAAATTTTGCACCAGTAGCTGTTTCCAGTTACCTTCGACTTGTGCTGATTGCTACATGAACCATGTGATTGCTACTCCCCTAGCATGGTCGGACCTTTTTGAGGCTTTACCTGGCTCAATCCACGTGTGGTATTCGGCCGACACTGTATGTGTGGTCGAGCCTTGTGAGAACGTCCTCTGTTGGTATTCTAGAGAAGGAGTGAGGGCGTATCTTCATGCCTGTTCTCTTTTTGAGCTTGTGCCAAAGAAATAAATCTAAGTAGGGATTCATTAGTGTGATTGAATTGCATAAGATATTGGTTACTGTAGCAAACATGTTTTCTAAGGATGGTTGAAGAGCTTTGGGAAACTTAGGATGCATGGAAGCATCTTCATAGTGAGGCAATGTTGGGGTTTGATGAGGGGAGTTTACCCGGTTCATGATGCTATGTGTAGATTGGAATGTGTGATGTGAGAAACAAATTGGAATGTCTGTTGTAAAGAAACATGGAGAATTAATGTCTTGGTGGTGCCCACTGTCTCCACCAATGTGAAATACACTGACCATGTTCAGCATGCCTTTATGTTGCTGGCTATCTATTCATTTTTTAAGAAGCCTCTGGGACAAGATTTTGTGTTCTAATGCTGATTGGTTTGATTTAGCCATGTGTGTGCTGATTAGGAGAACCTGCCACAAAAGTAATGGAAATAATAGGTGGTCAGACCGCTAACTACCTAGTAGTTGGAAATGACTTCGTCGACTTTCCTGGCTCGACTTATCAATTTTTGTTGATTATCTGTCGTTTTTAGTCTTTTAGTAAAAGAAAATTATTTAAAATAATTATTAATTGCCCAAAAATTAGCCAAAACTAGTGTAATCTCTCATACATACATATTCTTAACCCTGTGTTAAATGGTGTCGGTATAGCTCATGATTTTTGTTTTGGTTTCCATACCCACTTAACGTCTTTTGATTGTCAAGGTTGATGTTGGATTGGCCTAGGTTGTCCGACAAAAGCCTTGGGCGATTTGTCGAGGTCGGATTTCTATTGAGGCAATGTAGACTGACTTGTATTGATTTGTCATTTGGGTATCCATAATTTCTTTGGACTGGTTTGCATGATGGATTTTTTAATCCATATTTTCCTCACCACGGTTGGAGAATCTCGCTGAATTGGAGCAGGTGGTGGTTGTAGAGGTTCCCAACATGGTCTGTTTGTACAAAGGGCGTGACAAAAGATTGGTCCTCTTGTATGAGCTGCAAGGTACTGTCCTACCAGTTTGGTGTAGCCTGATAAGTGCGCATCCATGGTACTCCCAGAATAACTGCTTCGTTAAGATTTTGATCCTTGACCACATGAAATTGATGCGGATAACTGTTTCATCAATAGTGATCAGTAAATTTATGTGTCCTAAACTGTCCATTGTGCCTTTGTTTGCCACTTTGAACTCCATCATATTTGGCATTAGAGGTTCCCTTGTGAGTTTTCTGAAAGTGGAGTAGTTAATGACATTAGCTCTTGTCCCAATGTCCACTAATGCTCGCTCAATGGTACCATCAACAAGCTATAAATTAATGTGTAGATCCATTCCACCTAACCATGTAGCCGTCGTTTGTATGGATGTTATCGGAATAGTATTGATATAATCATTATGTTGTGATTTTCTCTGGACCACCATGAATTCGTCAAGAAGGGTGTCAATGATGTTGTTTAGAAAGTGTGTTCCCCTATTGCTCACTATTTCTATGGGTAGACCATATCTTGTAAAGATGTGTTCGAAAAGGAACTGAGTTGTAGTTCGTGCATCGTTTTTTTGGGTTGCCTTTGCTTTCGTCCATTTCGTCATGTAGTTTGTTGCTACTATGATGTATTGTGCATGCGATCTGTATCCCGAAGGTATGATGGGACCAATAAAGTCGATGCCCCATTTGGCAAAATCACACGTACCCCCATCATTGGCCTTAATGGCATTTCATCTCTTTGTAGGGGTGGTTTTGTGCGTTGACATTCATCACATCATTTGACATAGGTCTCTACATCCAAAAACACAGTTGACCACCATATGCATGAGTGTAGCATTAGCTTTGTCATTTTATTAGCACAGAAATGTCCCCCTGGATGTCTTGAATGTGCTTGTTCTAGGATAACATAATATTTGCTTTCAGTAGCACACAATTGTAGTTGTTCATCTTTTTTCCGTCTATACAGTTGGTTAGCAATGAGCAGATAGTGTTTGGCCTCTTCTTCTACATTTTTCATTCTTGCCTTGCCCCATCCCTTAGGGAAGGTTTTGTTTCTTAAGTACTCAGTTATGTGAGCACTCCATTTGGGTGCTTGTACTACTCGAAACAGGGTGGCATATTCCAATGGAGGTTGTTTTGTACAGATATCACATGATTTTACATATGTATGGATGCTGTGTTCCATGTTTTGTCAGTAGACTCCCAGTCTCTTTAGCCATTGACATGTTTGCGTTTCACCATTGTGAAACCCCGTATTTTGTATATGAGCCTGTTTGAGGTAGTAGTCGGATTCTACGGGCTATACACATAGTCTCAAAATCTCGTTCTTACCGTACTTGTACAATCATACTGCTAAAAGCCGGAGATTTTGTGTTCGACGTATAATTGATGGTTGTCTTTCTACCTGTAATGACCCAACTGTGAGTAAAGGAATGACCTCTTTGCTCCACCTTGGAACCATTTCAATGTTAAACAGATACAAATCGGAAAGATCATCATCGATATCCTCAGGTGCTTCCCCATGGAACAGTCGTGAAAGATGATCTGCTTGTGTGTGTGTAGTCCCCTTTTTTATGACAACTACCGTGAAGTCAAACTCAAGCAATAGTATAAACCAGTGAACAATTATTCCAGTGTTGCAAGGTTTGTTTACTAGATATAGCAGTGCTTGGTGATCCAGGAAGAAAACAAACTTGTTTGCAAGAAGATAGTGTCTAAATTTTTTGACAACATATATCATTCCCATACCTTCTCTTTCCGTAGTGGTATAATTTTTCTCTGTGTTGTTTAGCTGTCGACTAGAGTAGCAAATGAAAAAAACCGTTTTCTTCTCTCCTGGCTGGGTTAGTATGCATCTTACAACATAGGCTGATGCATCAACATGAACATAAAAGATTTTGCTCCAGTCAGGGGCTTGCAAAATTGGAGCAGAAATTAGTTGCTACTTCAAATTATGGAAACCTTGCTCGCATTCTTCTGTCCATTCGAACTAGCAATGAGGGCGTATACTGGCTTAGTTTTTACAGCATACATATATGTGAAACACTTATCATGATTGGTGACTTGTCAGACTCTTTTTACGTATGAAAGAATCACGTCTTAAGTGTCACATGTATGTGGACTCCGATTGATTGCAAGGGATGTGTCAAACTCCAAGTGTGGGAGTTGGTTCAGTGTGATTATGATTCATGGTTAAGGGCTAAGATTTCCTTACGGATTATGGTTCATATTCTATGGTATAAGCCGATGTGACTCATGGTTTTTTTTTCTGGATATGGTTATGTTGCAGAAATGTTGCCGAAATTTTTGCAGCCATGTTATGTTCTAAAGTGGTTATGCAGGATTGGTCGTGCCTCACCCAAGTTGGGTGGAGTGCTCGCCCGTGTGATGTGATTGGATTATGGTTTATGGTTTTGGGATTGGATCATGAGGTGATTTGGATGGTATATGGTAGATGTGTAAGGGTAGAGACCCTGTACAGTCTAACTGCTTGAAAAAGATTGTTTGTGCATATGGAAAGTGCTGTTATTCTTAGACTCATGTGTTATGTTTCTCATGGTAGCATCACTACAAGATTAGGATTGCCTACATTGCTTTTCCTTAGACTAAAGGGTCATTGACCTGGGGCTTTGCTCGATCGGGGGTGTTGCCTAGGTCTTCTTTTTTTTGTTAGGCTCATCTACACGATTAGTGCGTCGGGGGTTGAATGACCTACACGGCTACCGCGTCGGGGATTTTAGCTTGGCTTGCCTAAACACCCGGCGATGAGCTTTGAAGAGGCATGGCACTTAAACTGGTATGGTTGGTGTTGATAACCTACCACCTACTGGTACTTGGGAACCTTTCAGAGCTCGGGTTCATAGAGGCACGCGAAGCGACCTCGGCTTATGTCTGGCTCAGGTAGGTTGGAGGTGTTCTGGCTCGCTCCCGGTGAAGTAAAATTATCTCTGTTCGTAGTAGAGCAGAAGTGGATGGGTGGACTAGTCGATCCCTACACAGGGTTCGGTGCTCTGCTAGTTATTTTGTCATAAACTCTTTTTTTTTTATGTTATGGTATACCCCGATTTTGTCATTGCATTATTACATGGTTGTTTGGTCCATTTAGATGGGCATTTAAATATTCTCTGTTGTCATCTTCTCATGTCTCTGTGCACTCTATTTCACCCTCCACTATATTCTCTCTCTCTCTCTCTCTCTCTCTCTCTCTCTCTCTCTCTCTCAACGTGGTGTACACATATATTCACCCTTTACAATGTTATATTTTTCTTGAGTATGCTTTCATTCATAACATCCATTCAGGGGTAGCACTGGTCACTAGGTACCTCTAGATGTAGTCCATGGCTCATGGCCTAAACTCGATGCTTGGTCGGGTGCTAAAAACGCGTCCCCTATGCAAATGCTTCCTCAACTCTGATGTATATTCGAAATTGTATAAAACTGTAAATTGTATATTTTGTGCATAGACCCCCAGAGAGGGGTATCTCTCAGAAGGACTCTATTGGCTCCCACTCTACAAAATCGGATGGAAAAACATCTGCAAATATGAACAAGCGATGAAAATTTTACAATCATCAAAAGCAATGTACAAGGCAACAATACTAAATAGACAGCCTAAAAACTCGAAAGAGGAGTAAAACTACAGTTTGTAGGAAACCTCGATGGAGCCATTACTATCTCTAGCTTCAATTGTGAAGCAACATACACATGTTGCACCTTTGCAAGCCTCTTGCCGTCTTGTGTTTTCTTTAACTCCATGATTCTTCCCTTCCAATGGTGTTCTTGAGAAGCCATGAGTCTTCTTGAGACCTTGTGTGCACCTCTTTAGCTGGGCTGCATTGTCACCCACATCACTCATTTGAACTTCATCGTCACCCAATATCCATTTTCGTCATGTACATTGTTGCATGAAATGGATTCAATGACACTCCTAGGTCGTCGAGTACGTGATAATTCCATGGGGAACAGTGGCACAACCTGTAGACAAACACTTATGATTAGACATTTCACATCCATGTTTTGAGCTGTATAAAGTACAAGATTCTTGATGGTACACAAAGTTGAAGGATGCCACTTACACCTGTTTGCTGGCTCAATGGGGAAGATAATGTTGAAAATATTGAGAGGGAAGTATATCCTCTCTAGAGAGCTTAATGGAGAAGGAGCAGGAAACCTGTTGAGGAAAGAAAGAGGGCTTATCTAGCAGAAGGACATGCTGCAGATCTTGAGCTTTGGGTAGAGTTGTTTAGTGAGGCCCATGGAGAAATGGAGAACTTCAGCTTGAGGAGGATGTAACAGTCTTGAGGAGAATGCATCGCTCAAGAATGCAATAAGCTTGAGGAGGGAAAGGAGGTTCAAACTTCTGTTGCAGAGCTTTTGGGAGGGAAAACTAAAAGGACGGAAATAGAAGCAACTTGCAAGGTGGAGTGAAGAGAAGTGAGAGATGATATAGTAGAGAGAGAGGGAGGGAATGATCAACGCGTTTTTGGAGGGAATCCCTTTTAGAAAAGAGGGAGAGAGAAACTGGCAGCCACTAGAGAGGCAAAGAATTGGTTTTTGCTCAACTATTTAGAGAAAATTTTAGTTTTGTGAATTTATAAGAGATTTTCTCTTTATATTTTATAAAAGAGTACAAGTTTGACCACTTACTTTTAGGCCCTTCCATACCCACCATTTTAGTCCACATGGTATCCATCCATTTGCCCCTTCCATAATATCCTTTCTAATCCCATGGCAAATAAAGAGGCCCCCTTAGACCCCATTCCCTTCCTAATGGTTTCTTGAAGCATGGTGTATCGAGTGTTTTCCCGTGGGCATGCCCTTGGTCACAACACTGTTGAAAACAAGTTGGAGAGGAATGTGCGATCGGAGTGAAAGCTCATTGGGAGAAGATGCTTGTTACACACATTTTTCCTATCTAAAGACTAAGTTGAATTTTGTTGATATAACTTGGGTGCAAAGATTCTAAAATTCATAAAATCAATGAACTCCTTTGGCTTAGGATGCAGGTGATACAACCATTGCTTCAATCAAGGAAGTTTTGGGTTGCAGACTAAAGGGAAGAATGGGGAGGTGGTCTACTTCATCGTAGTCCGTGCATGCATGCCTTGTTGTCACTCTGATAAGAGTGAAGTTTGTTTTGATGATAATGCAGATGTCATTATCAATAAACAAGGGGAGTGCATTATGGGCTTTGTTTGTCACAAGGTCTGTCATAGAAAGATGGTGAAAGTTTTGCCCTTGGCAGAGTATGCTGATTGATAGCTTGAAATATTATTGGCTAGTGATTTTGAGAATGAATCTTTTTTGCACCCATAATCATGGAGAATAATACGAGGCAAGTAAATTTTGTCATTGCTATCCGAAAAAAGAGAGAAAGAGAGAGCACAATATTTTTATGATAGCTTGGTGGTAGCTTCTTGCTTACAATTGAGCCTAATAATTCGTGTTGTATACCACTACTCTTGCACCTCAGCCCATCCTCTATCCCTATCAATTGTCCGCGATCGACCGCTTTCTCTAGCCAATCTCTATACTCACTATCCAAGTTTTTGTGTCTAACCCCCACTATCTCGTTTTACTTTTATGGGCATTTTAATAATGGATGCCATAGCCCCAAAACACTACCCACTTACCAAGGCTTTACTAATTATTCTAACCATAGTGACCTAGAGATGTCAAGTATCGTCATTTGTCAAAGATTGTTAAAATGATAGTGTGAACTTGGACCAAATCCATAGAGGAGGTGAAGTTGGTCATTCAAGATATGGAGGCGAGATGGAGGCTCTAATTGTTGTTCATGCTACGTTCAAAATCTGCATACAATGATACAAAGGAGGTTCAAGTGTTCTAGGTGATGCGAGTGACATTGTGATGGGCATGGACTGCTAGATAGGGCGTGGACTGATTCTTTTGTTTGCTACTTGATGGCTTGCCAAATATAGTCATTGAGAAGCAAAAGGTCATTGTCTCTAAGATTTAGAACTTTATTCTACAACTATTTGACACAATTTTTAAAAATAAAACATCATTTAAATGTGATAATATGACATGTGCACATAATGACAAACTCCCAACACAAGGGAAGACATACAATCATTACGTGTTTCATGAATGAGACTTGCTTGGATTTGAGTTTGCTAAAAAAGACTTTCTTGGGCTATAGTAAGAATCCCTCATAATCATCATCCTTATATTTTTGGCTATCAATATACTCAATGATAGCTTCATTGACCAGTGTTGCTGTTTCATGTATGAGACTTGCTTGGATTTGAGTTTGCTCAAAAAGACTTTCTTGGGCTACAGTAAGAATCCCTCATAATCATCATCCTTATATTTTTGGCTATCAATATACTCAATGATAGCTTCATTGACCACTGTTGTGTTGTATTGTCCTGATTTTTCTCATAGCTCTACCTGGATTGTCTCAAGGAAGGTCTCAAGATCAGATACATTAAGGGTGAGATCCCCATTCTTATCCAAAATCTGTACTAAGTTATGGTAGATGTAATTGTAGGATATAGCGTCCTCTGCCACTTGATGTGCTTTGAATAAATCCTTGTAATATGATCTTGTAGCCTCTTGCAGTGTCTGGTAGCGATCAACATCCCTCAGAGCATCTTCTTTTGATTCTTGTATTATTCGATTTTCTTGGAGAAGTTTATGAATTTTCTTTTCTAGTCCTTCCTTCTCCCTCTTGTGATGTTGTTCTTGTATCTGCATGGCCAGGTTTTTGACTGCCTAATTGGTCTTTTCCTTCCTTAGCTTCTTCAACTCCTCCTAGGCATGTTGAAGTTCTTCCTTGAGCGATTATGTTTGCATCAATGTGATTTGTTTCATAGGATGTCACTGGGAATGGATATGGTAAGGCACCTCTATCTAGTTTCTTTATCACTAACCATTCCTTTAGTAGTGTTGTCTGCAACATTTGAAGTAGATCTAGCTTGACCATTTCCAAATTACTAGTTTCTTGTACAAATCTATTGCCCAAGACTTAGGTGGATTCTAAAGTTCTGGTGACTTCAGTTCATTGCACAATTGTGCTGCTAGGTTGATCAGTTGTTGTCTGCATTTCCTGTGTACTCTGCTTATTAGAAGTAGTCTTTCGACTTGTTGGTTTTTGAGTTATGGATTTAAATCCCTTGATTAAGTCTAGTGTTTTATGGTTCTTAGCAGTAGAACTAGTGTCTGTGTCATTAGCGGGGCGTTTCTCCCCAACTAGCTCTTTTCCCTTGGCTTTGTCATCAGAAGGGTTTTTCTAAACTTTCCTTTTTCTATGAATCAATCCTCTATGCGTCAACTCTATCTGAGCCAGTTTGGTCCTTTTTTTCCTCATCAGATGAATATAAATTGATTTGTTTTTCTCTAGAAGCAGATACTCAGTCTCAAATTGTCTCAATGGTGATAGGTACTGCAAGTAAAATTTTCCAATAGACAAATTACCAGACATACCAAGCTTTATAGAGGATCTTGGATTTATCCTTGGCAATATGCTAAGTGACACTACTATACAAAAACTGTGTAATGTTTATACTAGCCCGCTGGTTCTAACACTTTGGCTAGTAGCATTGCAAATAGATTTTCTAATAGATATGTGGGTTTTTTTTTTTAGGTTGATGGTTTCAGTGATGAACCTGTACACGACCACCATGTCTTCTAGTGCTGCTACTGGAAGCCCCATCTTTTCTCTTCTTCCTGGCATGTTCATCTTCTTTCAGATATTGGTTGAGCCATTTTTGGTGCGGATTTTTTAGCATTAGGGAGTTTGAAAATATGTGCCAGATCCCCAGCAATCCGCTCCATCTTACAACCATGAATGGTTATAGTACTCTTTTCTGCTTTGTACGTAGCGAGTACCTGGGGTATGATTTGTCCATAAAAAAGAAGTGTTGCACCATCCACTAAAACCTCTAATCCCCATAGTTTGAGCAACTTTTGCTCATTTTCTTGGAAGACATAGTTTGCTATCTTACTATGTGTAATGAAACCTAAAGACTCCTTAAGTATTTTTGTGTTTGTATTCATATTGTCCAAGGATTCTTTCATATACTATGACTTGGTCTTTCTACCCATGCACGACTCAAAAAAAGAAGTATTGGTTGAGGAAGACTTACTTGTTGTTGCTGTCATAAACGAGTCGTTGAAGGAGTAGTGTGGTGTGCTAGGTATGGTTACTGTTGAAGGAGTTTGGATCCGTTACAAACAAGTAGGTATCTATGGGCTTGAAGCAATCTTTGCAGGTTGAGAAGTATTTGGCACTAAGGGTTGCAAGTAAAATATTGATGGACAAACCCGTTGCATAGTTATACGTATCCTTGCCATGGATGCTCTGTTAGCTGCCCGCCCTTTATCTTTGCGCTCTACTTGTGACATATAAACATGCTTTAGCTTGTTCGATTAATCATTACTAGAGAGATTTGTTTTGGGATTTGGTTCATTTCCCACTTGCAATTGGACTATGCTATAAATGGTTCATTTGTCTCTAATTGAACTAATTGGATGATTGGTACTGGTGTTGAATATGATTGTAAGGCAAACGCTGGTACTAGTGCTGACTCATGTATTGGTTCCATATTTGACCTGACATAGAAAAAGTCCAGTAGTTCCCCTTATGGTTTTTGTTTTGGGTCAATTGGAACCCCTTATGTATTGGAATAATATATCCTAATCTTGGCCCCATTGTGTATTCTAGGAAATAGTAGACCCAACAAATATCTGAGTCTCATTGTTCCATTCAAGATTACACAATCAATCTCATAAGGCCCTGACCACGCTATTTTCAAGTTTGGTTTCTTTGGTCCCAGTTTGGACTGGTAGAGAAAAACTAGGCCACCTCTCTGGAACTCTCTAACCTTGATCCTACATTCATGCCAATTCTTCCTCCTATGTTGTACCATTTCTTGTTCCAATATATCCCTCTATTGTATTACTGTAGTAGATCATCCAATTGTTGCTTCAGGTTCTTATTAAAATCCATCCCATATTCAATTGCCAATCTAAAACTTGGAATGACAAATTCCATGGGTACTACTACTTCTATTCCATAAACCATTTTAAATGGAGTCATTTTCGTAGTGACATTATAAGTAGTTTGGTAGGCCCATAATGTTGTCTAATGCTTGGTGTCCCATTGGTGTGGCTCCTTCTAAACAATCTTCATAAGAACGTTTTTGATGGTTTTATTATTGCTTTTGGCATGGCCATTGCATCTAAGATAATATGGCATTGATTTTCTATGTTTAGTTGAAAAAATTTCCATGGTAATTTTCATCATATCATTAATGAAATGAGTGGCTTGGTCTGGCACTATTTCAATAGGACAACCACACCTACACATGATATTTTCATAGATAAATGAAGAAGTTTACCTAGCAGTATTTTTTGGCAAAGGTTTAGCCTCCACCCATTTGCTGACATAGCATGTAGCCATAATGATGTACTTGTTCTTACTGGGAGTTACTGGTCCCATGAAGTCAAGTCCCCATTTCAGAAAAGCTCCCAGTGGTAGAACTAGAGTTAGTGTCATGTCAGTTGTTGTAGGTCTACCCATCCTTTGGTATATATCACAGGTCTTACAAAACGCTCTAACATCAGTTATCATTGATTGCCACCATAACCCAACTTGAAGAATTTTTTTGTATGTGATATTGATTGAAAAATGACCGCATGCATCACCATTATGTGCTTTAGTGATAATTGGCATTCGTCCTTTTAATGGCACACATCGTCAAAGTAAATCATTCCATTCCCAATCTATAAAGCACTCCAACAATAATGGTGAACGTCAGACTTCGAATGATCAGTGCCTTTTTCTTGTTTTGAGGTCAATTTTTTCGGAATTTGCCTAGGTGAAGGAAATCATACACTTCTTGCCATTCACGGTCTGGATCTTCCTCAGGTGTGCTTTGAACCAATTCAATGTCTACTAGTTCATCTGTCAGGGATTTTTTTGAATAGCCTTCAGTTGCTTCTGGAAGAAAAACAACCATTCAATGTGACTTGCCTAGCTTGTGGAAGATTTTGAATTCGAACTCCATTAGGAACATCATCCACCTGATTAACCTTCCTTGTATGATCATTCTATTCATAAAAAACAATAAAACCTTGTGATCAACATACAAGTGGAATAACTTTCCCAATAGATAATGTCTACCATTCCCAGTGCCTCTGTTAGCGGGTCCCCATGATGAACGTTTGTAGCATAGCTATTTGGCACTAACATAATGTCAATACTCAGGGAAGCGACTTGGGGTGGTGCACATAGACTCTTTGAGGTTGTTAATCTCAAGAAGTGAACCTACACAACTACTCAATCGACTACTATAGGAAATTGATCACTCTCTAGTTCAAAAATCTACCTATGTCTAGTCTCACCGCTCTAGGTCATCACGCCTTTTCGGCACCCAAACAAAGTTGGAATGCAATGAAACTTAAAGGAGGAGTATTAAAACACCTAAGGCACAATCCTACCAAGTTATATGGTCATCTAGGGAGGTACCAAATGTTGGGGTATAGGCGTCTGTGCCTTGCCCGGCCGCCCAGAGTCTGGGCGCCCACTGACTTGTATACCTTATACATAGCATAAGTGTATAGGGGGATGCTCACTCTTTGAGTCTCCCCACCCATATCTGTGTGTCGTGTGTCTCCTTCTCTCTCTCACTCTCCGTCTGTGGTGCTCCCCGATCCCCTTCAATTGGTATCAGAGTGTAGGTGCGGAGGGAGCGCGTGTGTGCACAGTCACGATGACAGCGGAGAGCCAGCTTCATTCCCGAAATCGTGTCCGCGCGCGCGCACTTTCAAGAGTGCAAACAGGGTTTCGACTTCGGCATCGGCAAATTCAGCTTTTCAAGAGCGTTTCCATCAGACGTCCTGGCGTTTTACCCCCCTTTCGAAGCCATTCGAGCCATCAGAAACCTCATTCGAGCTACGGTTGAGGAGCTGCATTTTTCAGCCCTCTTTTGGCAGTTTATGCTGCGTTTTTTGGGTCGAAACGGAGGTTTTTGGCATAGCTTTCACACCCGGACTCGGATACATGTGATCCAGGAGTCTACCTTGGGGTTTTGGCACGCTCCGGACGCGCTCGTCATATCAGAATTTTAAAATTCTGAACGCTGAATTTTTTGCAGCAGCAGTTGTTTATTGTGTGTCGAGGATTTCACACATGGCTTGCTCTCAGATGTGAGAGTGATATTTGCTGCAAGTTTCCTCACAAGTGGGAGGATACGATGTATGCCTTATGTGGTTTGATGCTCAGGGAGACTAATGTGATTGCATTTTGAGCTCGGCAATGTATGTCTCGAGCATGTTTTTTGGCAGTCACAGGTAGAGCAGATATTTGTGTACTAAATTTGCAGGTGTTTGCAATGATGTATGCAAAGTGTGGAGATTGGTGCATGCATTTGGAGTGCGGTTTGATGCGCTTTGGTTGCTCATGGTTTTGAGCGTGCAGTCAGTTTGGTTACTGGTTTTGTGGCCGTTTTACTGACGAAACTCTGGCGAAATTTTCCCAGGAGTTTTATGCGCATCATTTATGCGATCTAGGTAGAGATTGCGGATTGCACTCAGCATTTGCATGCGGTGTTCTCTGCAGGTGGGAGATTTGTGCGTGTATATGCATCGATACCGCACAGTGTGGGCTTGGTGATTAGCTCACGGGTTTGACATGCGTACAGTTATCTTGGCACACTCACAGGAGTGAGTATTGTGATGTATGCTTGTGTGGCTACGAGCTAGGTAGCCGGATTCGAGCACTAATGGCTTGAGGTTTTCAGCAGGTTTCAGTTACAGGTTTACAAGTTTACAGGCAGGTTTGAGGTCTTATTTGGGCGCTGAATTTTCAGCCATTGTTTCCTCTTTGCAGGTGTCCATGTATGGCTCAGTTGTAGGCTGATCTTGGACACGTTTGTGACTTGTTTATGCAGTTGTTTAAGAGCTGAATTTTGGGGCTGATTTGCAGCCATATTTTACAGCCATATTTGCAGACTTTTGTTGATGCGATTCGAGCCAGTTTAGGGCTGATTTGGTTGACATTTGCTACTCATTGTTGGTTGCTCTTTTGCGAGCATTATGGCTGATTTTTCATTTGACTTCCAACGTTATGGTCTGACACTGTTTGATGGTGTAGATTTTGTTGCTTGGAAGGAACATATGCTTGTTGCATTGGCGGATTTGGGGTAGGATAAACCCTTGCGTGGTTTATCGGCGAAGCCCAAGTCTATGCGTGATGATGATTGGCAGGATCTTGATGAGTTAGCAATGTCTACGATTCGTTTGCATCTGGTTGAGTCTGTTGACTGGCAGGTCTCGAGGGAGACTACAACTCATGCTTTATGGCAGAGTTTACATGCTATGTACGCGACATCCATGTCTACAGGGAAGTCTAGTCCCACTTCTATGTCCATGGGAGAGATTGATCCCACACGCAAGTATCGGCGGCATAGAGACTTGACATGTTGGCATTGTGGACATAGAGGGCACATTAGGCGTCGATGTTTCAGGCGTTTGAGACAACGGAGGCGACAGATGCGTGATGCAGATTTGGGCATGACAGATGCTAGTGAGATCAATACGGTGGTTACTGAGTATGCTTGTGACGGTGATGTCACATTTACATCTAGCTTGTCTTCAGACGATCTTATGTCTACGGATTGCATATCGGATTGCACATTGTCTTCACATTGGTTACTAGATTCAGATGCTACTTTCCATGTCACGTCGCATCGTGAGTGGTTTAGCACGTTTTCTAGTGGGAGACTTGGTTGTGTGCACATGGCTTATGGTGCTGTGTATGACATTGAGGGTACAGGAGACGTATGTTTGTCCTTGCCTAGTGGTATGAGATTTACCCTGCGTCATGTGCGTTATGTGCCAGATCTGAGACCGGATTTGATCTCAGTCAGACAGTTACGGGATAGTGGATGTCAGATTTCGCTACGAGAGCGAGATTTTGTGATGCATTTGGGTTCGCTAGTGATTGCGAGAGGTGCCAGGAGTGGTACAGGTTACCCATTGCATGTGGATCACGCGAGAGACGGTGTTGTCTCTGTGATCATGCAGCCAGGTAGACAGCGAGAGAGCAGGCGAGTCTCTTTTGCTTGTGGGTTGCAGGATGCTTTGCATGGAGTGCAGAATAGTGAGCTCGTTGTGCACACAGTTGGGACACGACTTGAGCAGTCACACAGAGAGGTGACAGAGTCAGACATGCATGCTTTGCTAGTGACGGAGCAAAGCAGAGAGTCAGTTGTGCGAGATACTTCTATGCAGGATAGACAGGTAGAGCGGTCTTGCTCTAGTGAGTCACAACAGGAGGACGTTGTGCAAGAGTCTATGCATACAGAGTTAGAGCATGAGAGCTCTAGTGAGTCACAGCAGATTGAGTGGTCATGTTTGCATTGGATGATTGCAGAGGAGACTGAGATGTCAGTGATTATGCAGTCATTCCTTTCTATGCTCGACAGTGAGCATGGGGATATAGTTGTGCAGGATATGTCTTCAAGCAGACATCTAGAGCAGCCGGTTTGCTCTGAGGTTGCACGACAGGTTGATGCGTCTTTTGCAGACAATCAGGAGATGCATGTGGCTGACACGCCTTGTCAGTCAGAGATGCCTATTGCCAGGGATATATATGTTGATGCATGCTCCGTAGAGCTAGCAGGGTCCGCTAGCATTGCATTGGCATTCGGTGGTCTCATGTATGAGATGTTGATCTTGAGACCGGATATCGCAGCTGCAGTGGGAGCATTTGCAGTTGGGGTTGTCAGTCGTTTGTTGACTGATGATGGCATAGTGCACGAGGGAGATATGCAGGTATTGCGTACATACTTGCAGTACGTGTGTGGTACATCTGGTGGTGTATGGACTTACACGGGAGCAGGACAGCCGGATGCACACGATCACAGCCAGCCAGTGGGCATCGGTTGAGAGCGGTTTTCTCTCGCCTTTTGTAGTCTTTAGACTAGGTTCCCTTGCTTAAAGGCACAGTCGCCTTTAAGTGGGAGGTTGTTGGGGTATAGGCGTCTGTGCCTTGCCCGGCCGCCCAGAGTCTGGGCGCCCACTGACTTGTATACCTTATACATAGCATAAGTGTATAGGGGGTTGCTCACTCTTTGAGTCTCCCCACCCATATCTGTGTGTCGTGTGTCTCCTTCTCTCTCTCACTCTCCTTCTATGGTGCTCCCCGATCCCCTTTACCAAAATCACGATCCATCCCAAAAAATGTGTAGAAAACTGCAAGAGAATTATTCAAAAAGATAGCTCTACGGCTTAGAAACACTCTTCCGAGGTCAAAACATAAAAAAATAACCATTTTAGTACGCAAATCTATGCATTTAGCTCATAAACAGGTTGTCACAAACCACAAAAAACTGAGAATGATTACACTTAGATTCAAAGAGCAAGAAACAAGGAACACAATGCACTAATCAAAGTCAAATTTTGGTTGCTAGACAAAGAAAAAGATTGATTACAATTTGTAGCAAAAGTGTAGCTCACAATTGACGTCTAAAAAACTCCTCACAGATAATGATGATGTTACTCTAGAAACTAAGGGTTTTGACTCAGAGACTTGGGACCCTTTCCCACGAGCATTGGCCACTTTACAAGTCTTGTAGGTTTTGGGGTGGAATATAAAGAATAGTAGGATTTGTGAGTACACTTCTAGAATCATTACTCTATAATTACAAGGTTTCTTTGGGGAAAAAAAAAGAGTACAATGAAGTGTGGCTTGTACTCGGCTCCTTCCGTGCCCATCCGCTGCCTCCTCCAAACATTACCCCCATCCTATTGGTTACATGTTTTCATGCAACTTTTTTTGCATCTTTGTCAACCTCTGATCTGGAGGTAGGTGCCATCTTCAGCTGTATTAGTAATCCAGGGTTCGCTTTTCAAGTGTCTAGGTGAGTAGCTTGAATTTGTGTGCTCTAGCTTCTATCTCAATCTTAGTTGCCATTTCTCTGAATGGGTTTTTACTTAGAGTATTATGATATGCAATGTGTCTCGCCAACAGTTCCTTTGTCATGGGGTTGAATATTGATGATTCAGTTTCAAAGAATCTTGTCATGAATGCCTCTTTGAAAGTTTGCATGTAGTCTGAAGGCAAAAACATGACGTGTGCATACAACCCCATGATTATGTTTCTGCTTCAAACCTTAGTTTCTAGATCCCAGCACAACCCTCTAGTTCCTTCCACAAATACTTGCCAAGCGTGATCAATTGCTTCAATATCTTCAAACACTATGATGTATGTGACTAGCATTTTGGCAATCTTTACAAGCATATGGCATGCAAGATCTAGAATCTACTTTATTTGATTGATGACTCCATTCAGGGTGTGTATCATATATTTCTCTGAGGGAGGGAGGTTATTGGCTGGCTTTCTCACCACAGGGTAGTTGACCACTACTGGTCTTTTGTTTTTCCATAAATAGAAACTATCCCAAAATCACCTTCTATTGATGGGACAATAGGTTGGTTCAATCTTGAGATGCTGTGGGGCATTTTTTTTTGTCACTCAAGAAATGATACCTTTTGTAATACTATTTTTTTCTACACAATAACAAGATTAACATTATCCTATGTAACTTAGCTAGCTACACTTGTATTTCTCTCAAGGGGTTCTACAAAATACCAGATATAGGAAGCCAAGAACAAATTTAACTGTGTTTATCAAGAAAAATCAAAGAAAGGACTTAATACAAGAACCAAGATCTTAATATATGATGGATTTGTTAAGGGATACAACGAATAAGGGTTTCTTTAACAAGTTGATAAGTCCATCCATCACATGATCACAAAAGCAACTATCACAAGTGGGACACATATTAGGCCTTTCATCCATAGGAAGAATTCATTGTGAAATTGTTGCACTAATCTCTTGAGTATCAGGTGAGAAGTTAAAGGGCCCTCTAAGAGGTAAACCAAAGTGAGGGTAAAGATATATCTTTTGATGAGGAAGAAATTGTGCAAGCAAATAAACTCGTTTAGAGAACCCACATTACATTGACCTCATCACGCAGTAGGATCAAGGACCCAAACGCATTGCTTCAATTACCATAGCCAAGTATACATTGTTGCAAAAGTGATCCTGACCCCAAAGTGGCACCCTTGTTATGTCTTGGAACATCCACCATTTGGTTTGAGCTACTTAAGTTTCCAAGTGAGGCAAAAGTAGGTGCTCATACTACTTCAAAAAATCCCTCCTGACTGATTCACTTGTTTCTTGCCATTGATCCATAAAGTAGGGTAATGAGCAAAGAAACAGCACAAAGCGTTAACATAGACAATCTTAAGAATTTATTGACAAGGAGATGGAAAGAACATAAAAAGAGGAGGTAAGAATACCGTAAGAGAAGAGGATAGATTGTGTCTTATATAAATGAACCCGGTAGAGAAGAACGAATTAGTGTTACATAGAAGTTAAAGGTGTAACTTGCGGTTGAAGATTTACCACCTTCCTTTATTGATTTGAGCTGAGGACAACTCTTTCCTTTTGTCGAGGAGTTGTAAAGGCCTTCTCCTAGCCCTTATGCAAGCCCAACACATCTAAGCCATTGACTTAAAAGATGAAAAAGAAAAAGAAAATAATGTAGAGAAAAAATGTTCGAGAAAATTTGGGCTCAATTTAAACACCAAAGTATACTCACAAGACACTCCATGGGAACATGGACATAACCAATTCATAGGAAATTAGCTTTTCATTTTGAGAAAAATTAACATAAAGGAAAAAGAAAAAGATAAAGAAGGATAAGAGAAGATAAGGATAAGGTGAGTAAGTAACTTGTTGAAAAAGTTTCGATAAGTAAGATAAATTAGCAAGATAAGGAAGATAAGCTATCAAAATAAGTTAAAGCACTTATAAAAAATGTGTATAAAAAGAGGTATTCTCTTCTCATTTTTCATTTTCATTTTTAGGATGCAACTAGAGAGTAAGTTGTAGAGAAGCTTGAGGAGGCCATAGCCGACTATATCAACTCACTTCTTCAATAGTGAAGAGGGAAATAGCCGACTATATCAACTCACTTCTTCAATACTCTCCCAACGCAAAGAGAAGGCTCTACTACGCACACACACTAAGGTAACCTTTTTTTATATTAATAAATGCTATTGTACTTGCTTGATAGAAGTGATATACTTTCATGCTGATATAAATTTATGCTTAAGCTCTCACATTTCCATAAGCAAGCCTTTTTCTTGGGAGGAAGAACTAACTTCATAAATTTGTTGTTTCCTTTTAATTATGGTTCATTATTAACCATAACTAATCACCTTGCTAAGAACTAACCACGATGTTATTTCAATTTTTTTTTTCCAAGTTTCTTAGACTACCAGACTAATATGGCATAGAGAGAGTAGAAAGCACTCTCTTTAACCATAGATGACTGGAGATCATAATTATCTAAATATTTCAAGTTTCGTTATTCCAAGTTTCTTAAATTACCAGACTAATATGGCATAGAGAGAGTAGAAAGCACTCTCTTTAACCATAGGTGATTGGAAATCATAATTACCTAAATAGTATGCATGATGAAATACTGACTAATATCCTTGATTATCCCTTAATCTCTTGTATAAACCCTTTTATTGATTTTTACGTTACTTTTATTCTATTACCTACACTACTCTTATAAAGGTAAAGGCTACAAATCAAAGGCAACTAGGTAACGGAGCTATTTTTGAAACTAACCTTATTTTAAAAACCACATCCTCCGTTAATTAAGGGAGGAGGATGTGGTTTAATTAAGGGTCTCTTCTAATTGTTTGGTAAAAAGGAACCTTGAAAAAACTAGGAAGTTAAATAGACTATCCTGCAATTGTCTTCATCAGCCGAACCTTTGGTCTACTTCTTGGACTATTGATTTAAAAAGAATCTAGAATATATATATTTTTCTAAAGCCTTTCCCACACACGAAAAAGTAAAATAAGAATTGGAAATTGTGTCAAGGTGTTGCCTCCACACGTGGCGGAGGAGACAGGATACTCAAATCCTGGGACGAGGATAGGGATATGCCTGGAGGAGTATATGTGATTGCTTAAAAGATAAATAGACAATTTTATTGTAACAATTAATGCACTATTAACTTGTGTGTAGCAGAAAATGATAACATAGAAAGAATCCCATTAAGAATAAGTTCCTAATGAGCATAGAAAGAGTACTTCATTGGAGAAAGCAACATAGAAATTCACCCCCGCTAGTTTGGCATAGACAATACTTGAAAAAAGAGAGAAAAAGAAAAATTGACAACAGTTGAGGACCGGATCTACATGGAACCGGTCCCCCCTCCAAAAAGGCTTTGTATTATAGCTTCTCCCATCAAAGGAGACTTTTGTACAATACAATATGTGTGTTCCTTGATAAAACGCGTTGGTGCAATGAAGATGAAAGCTTCATGCACCAAATTATGCTTGAAACACACACCTAGTGGGCCTAGCCTCAGTCCCAAGACCTCACATACCTTCAAAAATGGTGAGAGCTAGGAGGGAATGAGGAAATATTGAGAGGAAGAAGATGTATCTTACGAGAAAGAAGTATTCTCCTCACATAATCACTTTAATAGCATAGCTTAGCTTAGTAATTAGCATGGTAGAGGAGATCAGCATGCCATTGAAGCTTGGCTCTTGGTTGGATTTTCATTCCATAGCCAAGAGTTGTTGGTGTAGGCCTCTACTTCTCAATGCTTGGAGAACGAGATGGAGTCTTTCTCAACACATAAGTTGTGTGTGTGTGTGTGTGTGTGTGTGTGTGTGTGTGTGTGTGTGTGTGTGTGTGTGTAGCAAAGTGAGTTAGTTTAAAAATGCCAACCTCTCTCTCTCTCTCTCTCTCTCTTGGTCGACCCCTCTTCCAAAAAGCTCTTGTTGGCTTCCCATTGGTTCTTGCAAAGCTTAGCCAATAGGAATTAAAAAGTATAATTGATAGCCTTGTGACAAGTGTCCACCTTTTCCCTTTTGTGAGAGCTTAAGGTATTTAAATAATTCATTTAAAATCTCATTGGACCTTTTAGTCTTCTGGCCAATAGGAATCAAGCAAGCCATTGGGTTACTCATTGGACCCCTTGGTAGACTGTCCAATAGTCTTCTAGGGAGCTTAATTTTTATTGGTTCTTTTATCAAGCATTTTTAAATTGATTAGACTAATTTTACTCTAGCCTAGTTCTCATGGCCATCCAATAGGATTTGAGGGGAGATTGGGGGCAACTGGCCTAGGAGCCTGCCATGTGTCCATTCTTCCCTTTGGGGAGATCTTGGGAGTGTGTGTGTGTGTGTGTGTGTGTGTGTGTGTGTGTGTGTGTGTTTCTCTCTCATCACCTATCATTAGGGCTCGCCCCCTCCTTCCTAGGGATGTGGGAGGACTTTTTAGTCTTCCCATAACCATCCAATTTTCCCCACCTTGGGCCATTATACTTTTTAATTAGTTTTTGGAACTTTAGCCTATGGAAGTCTTAACGGAGCTGAACATTAGGTCTTTTAAGTCGCACTAAAGCACCTTTCTCTTTTCTAGACTGTCCCTCTTTGGATCCCTATTTTTCCTCCTTTGGATCCCTGCAGAGATCGATCTGGCATCCTTACCAATATTCTAGATTTTACTCCCCTAGTACGTCCCCATATTAAATGATCAATTTAACATGAGAAAATCATTTGGGAGAATTAGATATTATTTTTTATGACATTACCTCTCTCTTGAAATCATAGTCGTCCTCAACTATAAGATAGAGAAGATAAAGCCTAGTCATTAGTCCACTTGCTAGCGGGTAGAGGATCCCTATTTTACCCTACAAGACCATTCCAAAATGGATGACAAGTCCATTTGGTGAGTGAGAGCATTAGTTGCCACAAGCATGTCTGCACATTAGTCTGTATCAATCTTCCACAGTAGAGTGAGAAGCTCTACCTGGTGTTCGGGAGACTTCGTCTCCACAAACATGATCCTAAGCATGCATACTTTAACATTTGTGCACAATAAAGAAAAAGAGAGTCTTATAAGGAAAAAACTTTGTTTATTTATACATATTTACATTTGCTTACTCTAGGGAATCATTGTAAGAATTGACAAGGTTTAGGTTATCCTTTAATTGTATGTGTTGCATCCATCTAGCATCTTCGAAAGGATACTTTCTAAACTTGATAAGATATCATCGGATAGTCTTACCACCTTTCAATGCCCTGTCTTCGTGTGTCGGAGAATGGACTCAGGCTGCAACACTTCTTCTTGGTCCTCGATCTCTGGTGGGTCTTCAATGGTTGCTTCTTGAGGCGGCTCTCCTTTGTAAGACTTTAGTAGGCTCACGTGGAAAGCATTGTGTATGAGCCAATGGTTGGGAAAATTGAGTTGATAGGTCATCTCAATGATTTGCCTAAGAATCTGAAAGGGACCATATTACCTTTTTACTAACTTAGCATAGTATTTTTGGTGTCCCGTAGGATTCTTGACCGTTGTGTGCCTTAATCGAGCCTTGGGAAACTTAAGCAAGACCCAATCATTTTGTTTAAAGGCTAGAGTTCTTATGTGCAGCCTTTTGCCTTTGCTGAGAGATGGATATTACATCCTTAATCTTTTGGAAAGATTCTTGCAGGTCTCAACTAAAGTCATCTCCAGCAAAGATCTTCCCATGTACCTTGAGTAGTAGGGGACTTTTTGATCTCCCTCTATCACCTTAAAAGGTTCTTTTCCCGCGGAAGTATGTACAGTGTTATTTAAACCATACTCCACTAAAGGTAAGTACTTCTCCCATTGGGACGTTTGATCTACTTCCGTGACATAAGCTTTTAGTAGATTAAAATTTTTTACGTTAGCTATTTCACTTTGGCCATCCGTTTGGAGATGATAGGCCGAAGATAAGTTTAGCCTTGTACCTAAATTCTCAAAGAGACCCTTCCAAAAATTACTTGTCATTCTAGGATCTCTACCTGACACTATGAAAATTGGCAAGTCATGGTACTTGAAGATTTGTGATATAAAGATGATTTGTGATTAAAGTGGCTGCCATTTGATGGGCCTTGATAGCTTTTTGAAAGGTATGAAATGTGCTTGTTTGCTAAACCTGTCTACTATCGTCCATATTTATGTATTCCCATGGATAGACTTGGGAAATCCAAAGATAAAATCCATGGATATGCTCTCCCACGCTGAATTAAGGATTGGCAAAGGTTGAAGCAATCCCGTTTGCTTCTCTCTATCAAACTTCGTCTTTTGGCATACCACACATTTTGAAACATACTCTTATATGTTTGCTTTCATGGCAGGCCAATAGAAGTATGTTTCTATCCCTTTTAGGGTAGACTGAACCCCTCTATGGCCCGCATAAGGAGGAGCATGATATTCATACATTAATTTCTCACGTAGTGAGTCAGTAATGCATAGTCTATTTCCATAGAGAAAATAACCATCTTGTAGGGTAAATGGTTCTTCCTTCTTCCCTAGTGTAAGGTCTAAAATCACATTTCTAAAGCCGGGATCAATAGTGTACTTATCTATCATAGAAGATAGATCATTGTGAGCTGCTATGGATATCGCATTCACTCTCGTTCGTCTTGAGAGTGCATCGGCTACTTGATTATGCTTGCCACCAATGTGAGCAATATGAAAATGAAATTGCAAAAGAAAATTTTCCCACATCATTTGTTTGTTGGAGAGCTTGGTTTGCATCATGAAGTACTTAAGGCTTTGGTGATCCATTCACAAAATGAAAGGAGTCCCAAATAAATAGTGCTTCCACAAGTCTAGAGCATGTAGAACTGCTAAGATTTCTTTCTCACATATACCTAGAGCTTGCTCAACAAGGTCGAGCCTTTGACTTTCATAGGCTATGGTGTGCCCTTCTTGGAGCAAAACAGCTCCAAGGCAATCACCACAGGAGTGGCATTGGACCTCAAATGGATTTGAGAGATCTGACAGTGTTAGCACAAGTTGAGAGATAAGCTTCTCTTTAAGCTTTTTGAAAGCATTGTTCTCTTTGGCAAACCATATATACCCTACGTTTTTCTTTGTTAGGTCATGTAATGGTCTTGCAATTGTGAGAACTTTTCTATGAAGCGTTTATAGTATGGGCACATATACCTATAAAGCTTCTTCATTCATGCAAATTCCTTGGATTAGGCCATCCTTTTATTACCTCTAGCTTTGATGGATTCATTTGGATGCCATCTTGAGAGATAATGTGACCTAAATATTGAATCATTTGTAAGAAAAACTCACTTTCTTTAATTAATATAAAGTGTATTCTTTAATAAAACTTGATATATTTCCTGGAGGTGTTTCTTGTGTTCGTCTAATGAATTAAAGTAGATGATTATATAATCAAAGAACACTCCAGTAAAGCTTTGGTGAGGCCTGAATAACTTCTCCATCATATGTTTAAATGTGGCTGGTGCATTGGTCAAGCCAAAAGGCATGACAATGTACTCATAAAGACCAAACATAGTGCCAAATGCGGTCTTTACAATGTCTTGATCAACTATCCTTATTTAATGGTAGCCACTTTTGAGGTCAATCCTACTAAATAAGTTCGACCCCTGTAGCTTATCAAATAGGTCTTCTACCCGTTGAGAACAAGAAACCTATTCTTGATAGTGATCCTATTTAGTGCTCTATAGTCGACACACATACGATATGTGCCATCTTTCTTTTGCACTAAGAACACTGGTGAACAAAATGTAGATGAGCTAGGCCTAACCATGACTTCCTCAACCAACTCATACACTTGCCGCATAATCTCCTCTTGTTGAGCTTGAGAAACTCAATAAGGAGGTTTATTAGGCAGTGAGCTTCCTAGAAGAAGTTCAATTGCATGGTCGTCATCCCCTTGTTTGGGAGGTAGCTCACAAGGGATGTCGTCAATAAAAACATCTTGGAATCCCTTGAGGAAATTGGATAACTCTAATTCCTTTTGATTGCATATATCTTCTTTTGATAAAACATTAGGCTCTTTTTGAGAATCTTTAAGAAAAATCATGCACACAAAAATAGAGCTCTTTATTGACTTATTGAAAGCTTGCTTATGTACAATGGGTATGGTGCTACCCAACTACTTAGCATCTCTGTACATATATTTTTCCCTGTACCTTAAGTAAATTTGTCTTTCAGGGAATTTAACATTGGCAACCATGCGATCAAACCATGGTGCTCATAGGATTACATCCTCATGTTTGAGAGGAGAGATGAATAAATCCTCCTTGTCCACATAGCTTTGGACTTGGAGCCTCACATTCCCAATTAAGGTAGTGACTGAGGCTTCTTGCCCCTTGAAAGCACCATTGGTAGGTAGGACATCTCCCATCTCATAGGCTTGGATGCCTAGCTTGGTGACCAGCTCTGTGGATATGAAATTGTGAGTAGAACCAGGGTCAAAGAGAATGAAAGTATCATGTTCTCTTACCTTTCCCCAAGCATGACATAGAGGAGATCCTTTGTGATGAGCATCCTCTTCTTGAATTTTGACCAAAGTAGCTCTAAGAGGCTCATTACGTGTATTCTCTCTATCTCTTGGGAGTTTACGTGGAATATTTTATGGTTGTGGCAAACAAAACTACTTCCTCTTAGCAATAGGTTCATAAATACACAAGAGTCTCTTAAAAAGTCAGACATATCAAGAGATGGATTCTCTTTATCACGTCCAAACCTACATTTGGGAAATACTTAAAGGTCAATAAAAACACCTCTTTAGCATTTTGGAAATGCTAAGTTCCCCCCATTTCATGCTTTTGAGAGAATTGCCCTTAAATCTCCAGGGTTCATAGTAATCCAAAATGTAAGATTATAGACTAGGATTAAAAACATGACTTGCAAGCCCAAATTACAATGCCAATTTGTTTTCAACAAGGGTCCAACAAAAGTACTTGGGATCCACTCCCAATTTTTGTATCACCATTTCTAGACAGAGATTATCCAAATCATAGCCATGGAACCCATGGAAATATTCACGTTATATTGTACTAGGTCTCTTATCTTTGCAGATTTCCAATTCCCTCTTTGGTAGGAAAGATGAGGTAGACAAAGTTCTTTATCATGTCCTCTTTCTTTTCTTCTTTCTTTTCTACAATTGCTATCTCCATTTATTCTTACACAAACTAGATAACTTCCTCTTGTTAATATTCACATGTCATTCTTTTGTCAATACCTCACTCTCTTGCTATAAAAGCTCATACTAAAAATCTTGGTCTAGCCAAGGATAGAAACTACGCTCTGATACCACTTATGAGGGCCATGCCAGGGCCCATTGGTTGCACCATCTCCAAATGGATACACCAAGATTCCGGAAATCCCTCCCGCTTGAGATTGACACCAAGACAAGACTCCTCCCGCTCGTCGATGCCAGCTCAAGGGGGTGATAACATTCACTTTTCTCTTACAAAACCTTAATCTCAAAATAGATTTCCTTATTTCTTTGAAATTTTCAATCGAAGTCATCAGACTAACTGTGAACTCAACCTTCCAGGGTCAACTGGTGGGAGTCCAGAGCTCTAATTTATCCTTGGTTCAAGGTCACTAATGCTTTTTTCATGCCTATGACCAAGCACAACTATCAGTACATTCTCCTAAGATGAGTGTATTTACTAAGTACACAAATCCGATCCCCACTCCGTAGATCGGAATCCCTTTCCCTATTTTGGTCTTAACATACAACATAAAAATGGGTTCAACTTTTTGGCCAACAATTAACCCTCTGGAATTCACCCACCCATCGAACCATTTGATAAATGCACCCTCTCAAGGCAGTACTATGATACTAGAAGACAATATTCCAATCGTGTCAAACCAAGAATACATTTCAATCATTTGAAAGCAGCATGCAAACTATTGCATACCCGTGCAAGTGTGCATTGATCAGGTCGTTCCCACCTTTTTTATTTATAGAGTAATTTTACTTTCTTTTTCCTTTTACTATTAGTAAAATTATCTAGTTATCTTTCAAGCAATCACATATACTCCTCCAGGCATATCCCTATCCTCGTCTGAGGACTCAGGTATCCTATCTCCTCCGCCACGTGTGGAGATGGCACCTATACACAATTTTCAATTCTTATTTGTCTTTACCTTGTGTGGGAAAGGCTTACAAAAATAATCTACTCTAGATTCTTTTCAAATCAATAATCGAAGAAGTAGAGAAAAAGTTCGGTCGATGAGGACAATTGTGGAATAGCCCATTTAGGTTCCTAGCCTTTCCAAGGTTCCTTTTTTACCAAACTATTAGAAGAGTTTCTTTATGAAATCACATCCTCCTCCCTTATCCTAATCCCTTCATGGATCCATTTTCCTTCCTCCATTTCCCATCGGCATCAGGCCTACCCGAACTAGGTCAATTTCTAGACGCATCTGCAGATCCCTATCACCCGACCGTGACACATTTTCAGTCAATCCCATTTCTAGGGAAATGAATGAATCCAAGCTCAAAACATAGAACAACGGTTATGAGTCCTAGCTAAAAAGGACCATCTCCCGTTATATCCCACAGTTGTTTGACACCTGCGCGAGCCTTTTCCAAGCATGTAAGAGAAAGGTCACACTTAATCTTCTATGTTATGTTAGGGCTATCCACGTCAAATCTTCTTGGTAAAGTTTTAATCCTAGTTTAAATTTAGATTAAATTCCTTGAGTTCTAATCTCTTGGTTCCTAGCTCATTTTAATCTTTAATCAAACAAGATCTTAAGAAATACAATGGGTTTCTTGAGAGTTTAAGGTTTTGTCTTGACGTAAGTTTCAAGTTAACTCTGACTTTGACAAATCCCATTTTGGTCCCTTTGCATCATTTTCCATCCATGGGACATCTATATGGAAGCAATGGGAGTTTTATGTTCAAGCGACATGGTCACAACATCCATGAAGCTATCCCCTTACTCCCCCCTTTGAATTTGCAAACAAACTTGAACTTGAAATGAACAATGCATATGCTTTCTACAATGAGTTTTGCTTTGGTGTGATCTATGCATGGTAAACATAAAACTTCGGAATGCACCAACTTGCAATCTTGAAAAAAATAATCATAAAACTTCCTTTGAGTGCTTATGGAAGAGCGAAACCCTTCCATGCATGGTAGTGTAACAGTGAAATGTGACATTCCTAAGAGTGGACATGCTAGTGTAGTGAAAATGCTCATGTAATAGTGTATGCATGATTAACAAATCCTTATTTAAGAAGGGATTTAGCCATATCTTTGCTACCGTGGAGAGGATTAATTATGTAGCTAAAAGAGGCTTATGGTTTCGGGACTTTCTTCACTGAAAGGAAATTCCCACTTCCAAGGAGAAACTCCTTTGATTAAGATAGGGCTACCCTTCAAAACTTAACTCTCCTTGAGAGAATTAGTATTAACTTTATTGGTATCACTAAACAAATCTTACACACATGCTCTTTTTCTCTTTGAAAAAAGAAAAATCCTATTTCTTAAATTTAAAGAAAAACTTGTGAACCTTTCATAAGAGCATTCTTTTTAGAGTAATTATAATGCTACTTTGAATAGAATGGTTAAAGAAAAACTTGTGAACCTTTCATAAGAGCATTCTTTTTAGAGTAAATTATAATGCTACTTTGAATAGAATGGTTAATTCCAAAAAACTCCAATACTTAATTGCCCTTGGTTATATGGCAATTATCTCGTTCATCTTAAAAATTTGAAAAAGATATTTATGGCTGGGTTTAAGGGTATCATAGATATTAATCATCATTCAACATGCATGCTATTTTAGTATGATCTCCATTCACCTATGGTTAAAGAGAGTGCTTTCTACTCTCTCGATGCCATATTAGTATAGTAATCTAGAGAACGGAACTTGAAATATAAGTATGATCTCCAGTCACCTATGGTTAACGAGAGTGCTTTCTACTCTCTCTATGCCATACTAGTCTAGTAATCTGGAGAACTTGAAACAACGGAACTTGAAATAACATAAGGGTTATTTTTTAGAAACATGGTTAGTTATGATTAGTAATGAACCATAACTAGAGGGAAACAACAAAATTAAGTAGTTATTTCTTCTTACCAAGAAAAAGGCTTAAAAATGAGAGCTTAAGCATAAATTTATGTAAGCATGGAAGTAAATCACTTTCAAGCAAGTGCAATAGCATAAAAAGAACAAGATAACATTACCTTAGTGTGTGTATGGTGTAGTCTTTTCCTCGCTTTGGATGTAGTCGGCTCTTCACTTCACCTGAAGACCATCAATTTGGCTACTTGGAATGAGAGAATTGTAAGAGGCAAAAGAAATTCAAGCTATGGAAAGATTGAGAATTAGGAGAGAGGAGAGGGAGAGTGTAGTGTGAAGAAGATCAAGTTTTGACAAACTTGATTAGGGTTTTTGGCCATGGCTTCTCTTGGAGAGATGTGTGTGTGTGTGTATAGGAGGGGTGTGTGTGAAAGAGGTTTGGCTATGGATTTCTCAAGCTTACTCTCAAGTTTGCACCTTGAGAAAAATGAAGAAGAGAAGTAAAAAATGAGAAGAGAAGCCCTCTTTTTATGCACATTATTTGATAAGTGCTTTCACTTATCTTGATAGCTTATCTTCCTTATCTTGATAACTTATTTTTCTTTGATAGCTTATCTTGATAACTTATCTTACTTATCAAAAATTTCTCAACAAGTTGCTTACTCACCTTATCCTTATCGTCTCCTTTATCCTTTTCTTTTTCCTTTTTCCTCATCTTATCTTTTCCTTTATGCTAAATTTTTTCAAAATGAAAAGCTAATTTCCTATGCATTGGTTATGTCCATGTTCCCATGGCATAAGCCAAAAGTGTCTCGTGAGTATATTTTAGTGCTTAAATTGAGCCCGAATTTTCTTGAACATTTTTTCTTTCTATTATTTTCTTTTTCTTTTCCATCTTTAAGTCGGTGGCTTAGATGTAATGGCCTTGCGTAAGGGCTAGGAGAAGGCCCTTACATCATTCTTCATTTGGTTGGTTCATGTCTCAAGTGGATGGCCATCCAGAGTGGATATCGTCTCTTGTGGACCCAGATCTTGACATGGTAGGTCTAAACAACGGATTTAGATTTATCTGTGGCTAACTTTTTGGTACAAGGTAAAGTATGGTTGTGAGGGGGATTTTGGGAATGCACAAGACATAGTTTTTGGCATCATGTGCAAATTGTTATGCACTCTATGTATAAGAATTGCTTTATAAAATTAAAATACCAAGTGTTCGATCATGCTCACTACATCAACAAGAAAGCGTTGTATGCTCAATTTTTAAATACCCCCGACCAACGTTTCACGACTCAGTGGCTAGAGTGGCTATATCAAAATATTTAAAACAAAATAAGCAATCAAGTATACCATGGACAATAGCCAACCAATTCGCAAATCCGAACATGAGCTATCATGGAGGCAACATGGCAAATATAGAGTGGGTATGGGCAATGCAAGAAAAGACTGAGTAAGCTATAATGGGATCATTCCACAGTGAACAATGCGAAGCTCAAGTCAAGTAAACTTCCACGCACTATTGTTCTAGAGACAAAGTGGCTTAAAAAGACAAATATATAAGTTATTTTTAATTGTGCAAGTTCAATTAAGAAAGTGTTTTATCTTATTAAACTTCTTTGGTTATTGTTAACTTAAGAAAATATCACTAACCTGTCCTACTAAAGAGATGGTCAAGTATCAAAAGATCAGACACACAGAGTTCAATACTTGGCAATAGTTGTTGAAAAACCATCATATCTCTCGCGAGAAATTTGATTCAACAATTGAGATGCTACAAGCAGTAAGTGTAGACAATAAATATTATATTAAAAATTAATGAGTTATTAATTTATCTAAGTCAAAGCAATCCAACCCACTATGAAAATCTCTACATGTTTACCGTGGCCTTTTATCGCATTTTGTAGAGAGAAGGTCCAAATTCAGCTGGAGAGGGAAGAGAGAGGAGAGTGGGGGGATTTTTTTGGTATTTAAACTATTACCGCAACTATTTCCGCTAATATTACTGCGTTTATTACCTTAGTTATTACCGTTATTATTACCACATTTATTTTCGAGGGAAGATTTAGCGTATAAACTTTCAAATTCTGGCTTAAACATTCTCCCCCTCCCTCCCCCCTTTCTTCAAATTTTGGTGTTTCCCTCCTCTCAATAAAAATTAAAGAATATTATATGAAATTTTCAAACCTAAAAAGAAAAAGATATGAAAACATGTAAAAATAGTTATCTATTTAAGATTACACTTGGTTACAACTAAACTAATCGCTGTCACTTGATTAACATAATTGAGCATGTTCACAAAATTAGAGAGAGGAAGAGGGGGGAGAGAGAGATGAATGGATTACATGACCAAAAATCTTCATAACATAAAGTATGCAAAATGTTTATGAATCATCTTCCAAAAGATCCCTACATGAAGCATCATCCAATTCTAAGACAATGGCTCCTAAATCAATAAAGAGAAAAACGGGATTGTCGTTTGTGGATGCTTTGGCTTCATCATCTTTGAATTGGTCATCTTCCATCTCATCATCTCTATCATCATGGCAATCATCCTCGCTAAGACTTGTTGCCGTCGGACTTGATTCATCGACCTCCCTCTCCCTGTCTCCACCTCATCCAAAGTAGGAGGTGGGAGAGGATCGAAGATGGTCTCCACTTCATTAGTGGAAAAAATGGTCCTCCCCCGAGGTGTTACGGGAATTACGAACCAAAGTTTTGGTTGATGGATTGCTGGGATATATATGACCTATAGAAGAGAAGCTCGAGGTGAGTAACATTGATATAATTAATGTTACAAGAAAATAAGAATTAAAAAGGTAGTCACTTGCCTACTCACAATTGCGCGGTAAAACTAAATTGTCATACCTCCCTATGTGATACACACTAGAGTCCACCATGTAGAGGCCATTCTCATGTCGTCTAGACACATTTGCAAACCACTTGCACTTGAAGATGAAGGTATGAAAGGTTCTAAAATTAACTTTTAGTATCCTTTCAATAGTTCCACAGTACCTGGCTTCATCACCGTCTGTGTCAAAGTTACCCATGATTCCACAATCCATGGTGGTTCTACGCTTGTCAATATGGCGCGTATGAAAGTGACCACCTTTTGACCACATAGAGTTAAAGGAAAGGCATTACAAAATAGAAAAATATATTTTATCAAACACAAAGATAAAATCAAGAAAAACATTTACAATATGGTTTAGGTATATGAGTACTCTAGCTTTGGTACACAACCTCGTGCATACTCCCATTCTTTGTTGGTGATGTCTTCTCTGCGCGCTTTTGATTCGCTTATTATCTCATGAATCCACTCCACACTAATGAGATCTAGAAAACATGCAAGGTATCTAGGCACTGGAGGTTCCCTCCTTCCTCCATGTGCTTGTTTCCATGCTTCTCTCTCTTTGAAACACCATGTCTTTGCCATTGTCCACAAGTCCACCCACTTGGTCATAACCTTTACGTTGAGAATACAAAAGTTATTGACCACTCAGGATAGATTCATATCCATGTTAAGTAGTTTTCCTTTTCCACTTGGCAAGTGTAAAGTCATCCTTGCATCTTCATTGTCTCGCCACATGCGAGGCATTGAAGGATCAACTTGTGCCAAATACTCTGAGATGTAAACAAATGTCTCTTTCATGATCCATCCTTCGGCCATACATGCCTCTAGTTGAGACTGTAGCCGCACAAAATCTTCGAGAGTCTTTAAAAACCCATCTAAGAAGAACATCCATCGTGCGTGCACTACTCCACATATAGCGATCTCGTCCACCACGTTTCCTTGGAGCTCACAAATCTGCAAGAAAACACACAAGGATACACTAAGTGCCAGTTGAGATTATTGTCTACATAAAAGAAGTGTAGTTGAGTGGAGTCTTGTTGTGTATCTTACTGGCTCTCCAAGTTTTAAAATAGCATCCCTGACTTTCTTCTCCTTACATATACACATACTCACCGGCAGAGTGAACTACAATGTAAATTAGGGGAAGGGAAAGTGAGAGAAAGTCATACACACAAACTATAGATAGAATAGGGAGATGCACGTTACCTAACGTATCTTGTGCCAGTCATGGGACTTCAACCCATACAATTGAACTCTTCCACCCTTATTCTCTTTTGTGAAAGCTCCCTTTAGCGACCTCATGTATCATGTTGGTGTGCAAATAGAAGCAATGGTACCCTTCACTTTGTCTAATTCTTCTATGTCTAGCGTCCATGGTGCTTTAGGAAGCACAATCTTTCCATTGGGGGCACGACGTGGAGTAGTAGAGGTGGGGAGACGTTTCAAAAGCCTCAAATCCTCCCTCGCAGCCAAAGAGTCCTACTTGCCAATAATGTGGTCCCATAGGGTTTGGGCTACATTCTTGAATATGTGCATGGGATCCAAGAGGTGTTGTATTTTTAAGTCCTTCCAATATAGAAGCCTTAAAAATATGGAATACCTTGATATACATTTTGGTGGAGGACACAGAGCCGGATTGCTGTTGTAGTGCTCTTCCCAATGGTTGCCCAATCTGTCATCATGAGCTTTAGAAGTGTCTTCCCATTTGTTGGAGCCTTGTGCTTGAAATGACCTTGGGGTAAGATACGATGGTTGTTTGGATAGATTACCTTGTGCAAGGCATCGGGCCTCTCTTTCACCAATGATGGCCCGCAAGTAGGACATGCATTGTGACCCAATGTGGATAACCCTCCACACATATCATATCGTTAGAGAGAGAGAGGGCTAGAGATAGAGATAGAGAGAGAGAGAGGAGAAAAGATATACCAAAAATCTCTCCAATCCCAGGATAGTCGTGCATAGTCCACATAAGGATTCCCCTCACAATGGCTTCTCTCCATCCCTTTTCAAGTGAGACATCTACAAAAGGAATGCCTCTCCATAAATCCTCCAACTCCTTGATGAAGGGCTCGAGCTAGACATCAATATTTGACACTTTGTACTTCCCTGGCACAAGCAAGGAAAGAAGTATATTTCCCTTCTTGGTTGTCTCCCATGGTGGAATATTGTAGTTGACAATCACCACAGGACAAGTGCTCCATGAAGTAGACTTAGTGCCGAAGGGGTTGACACCATCACTAGCTAACCCAAGCCTCAAGTGTCGAGGTTCCAACCCAAACTATGGCCAATGAGTTTTGATGTGCCTCCATGTAGGTGAATCGAAAGGGACACGCATCATTCCATCATTTGAGCGGTGGTTGGCGTGCCACACAAGAATCTCCACAATAGACCTGCTTTTAAACATGTGTTGAATGCGAGGAATAAAAGAAAAATGTCAGAATACCTTGTGGGGTAGGTGTGCTCCTCTCACTCCGGTCTTGTATCGTGCTTTCCCGCACACGGGACATGAGATATCATGTGTATGCTCATTGCAGTATAGCATGCAATCATTGATGCATGCATGGATGCGTTGATACCCTATTCCAAGTGCAGTGACATACGATCTAGCTCGTCGATGATCTAGAGGCATGTGGTGATCTTTTGGCAACATTTTCCCCATCAAACTACAACAAACAGGGGAATTAATACAATTGCAAGGAGGCGATACCATAAAGCAAAAGATGTATAAAAAGTCATATTTCAAACTTACCCAAGGAGTGCATCGACACTTGCATTGCTCCAACCAAATTTTGCTTGCAAGTTGAGGACTTCCAATGATGCCTAGAGCACCGAGTACTGTGCACTGTCATAAAGAGGTGTTCGGGCACTGACCATTGATCTATCCTCCGTTGCCACTGGCCGTTGAGTGCATGGCTAACTATACTCCTCGCACACGTCGCGTTCATGAGCCTGTAAGTCATCACACATGTTGAACATGTGCTCATCTTGTGCCTCAAAGTGCGACTGAGAGGGGAAAAGAGTTGTCGAAGTAGAGCTAATGGGAGGATCACCACGCAGTGCACCCAATTTGTACAATAGCTCTTGCCTCTACCATTCGACTTTGCGCTCCAACGCACCACCACCGAACACAGACCAATGGGGCACCTCCTCAAGCAAGGGGTGAGTGGCGCTCTCATCTCTCCGAGTGCTTTTTTGAGGATGCCAAAGCCCTTCTTTCTCCACGTGCTCCAATGTAATGCGCTTCAAGGGAGGGATTTCCCTTTTGCACTTGGCGCAAGGACAAGGGAGTTTTTCCTTGAGCCAATGAGGCCCTCAAGGGGGGCCACGATCATCCCAATCAACGTCTTGCACACGTGACAACTTTTTTATTTAGTCATATGTGTCCTAAAAAATTAACGTGGTAATTAAAAAAATAGATATATTTCAATAAAAAGAAATCACTATATAATCAAAGAGAATTTTTTAATTTAGTCATATGTGCCCTAAAAACTAAACAAATAATTAAAAAAATAGATACATTTCAATAATAAAAAATGACTATATAGTCAAAGAGAATAAAGTGCAATGAGTGCCTTTATTTTTTCTAAATAAAGTACAATCGGTGTGCGCATTAAATGGGTTGATTTTTAATTGCAAATATCTAAAAGTAGTTAAAGTATGCAATTAAAAAATATATAAAAGTACTACCAAAATAAGTACTCATAAACAAAATAAAAGTTTTCATCAAAAAACTCAAAAGGCTAAAACGAAAATTA